>NC_133653.1:227787996-228087996 GCF_009905375.1 Apium graveolens | reverse complement strand
TTATCTAATTATTTATGTAATTATTTATTACTTAATAATTGAGTAATTATTTAATAAATAAGATTAAGTAATAAGATCGAATAATTCGATTAATGATTCGATAATTAATCAATTAATGTGAGTAACTTGTAAATATTCGAGTTGTGTTTCGATAATTTGAGAATTGGTGTTCGAACGTCGATCCATTTATTTATGTGATCAGAGTTGTAATAATTATTCGTGTCGAATAATTAATTATAAGTAATCGATTTAATCAAATAATTTGTAATTAATTGTAGTTAATTCTAAAAATTAGGGAATAATTATTTTAAAATATAATAATTCTTAGATAATTATTTAATAATATAATTAGGGTTTAATTAATTATGATTTATTATCTATAATTGATTTATAATTATTTAAATCTTGTTTATTGCATAACAATTAAACCGTTTATCCGATTTGAGTGAAACGAAGACCCTTAGACTCAGAAAAATATCTCGATTCCATTAAAAATAGTTATAAATCATAATATCTGTTGAAAGCGAGTCGGCTTATGATAAATAATTGTTTATAGACCTTATTGGTAATAGAAACGAGTCTATTAAATCCCGAAAAATTAGGAATCGAGCAAGATAATGTTTATTAATGCGAATATAAGTCTAGTATCGATTCTAAAAATAATTATAAGTCTAAAATTAATTATGTGCCTTATGTGCTATGTGCTTTACGTAATTACGTGAACCTTGTGTGTTATATAATTATATGTGAGTCGGATAGAATCGTATGGGAGACGATTAGGACTTCGTGGTTTCAACTTGAGATATGCGTATGAAGTAAGTCATCTAAACGAATATCTTTCCTTGATAGATTCACTACCAGTAAGGAGAATCAAGCAAGAGATAGACGGCTGTGAATCATACAAGGTGAAGTGCGCGCCAAGCAAGTTTTTCCCCTATTCTAAGTATAAAGTAGTGAATTACATCCAACTTTCCATTACAATTACACTCTGATAATTCTTGTTCACAAACATTGATACGCAACTATTGATCCTTTGTTTCTATTTCATTTCGACTCTTAATTTTTTCTAATTCATTGAATCCTCTATTCATATTCCAATACTTATATCCTTAATTACATATACTTTGATATATCCTGATGTTGGGATACATCGAAAGCATACCGATTGTTCCGAATGCTAAGCTATGGATTGGATGGTTACGATACGGGTTGGGTATAAACCGGACCCTTGATTATTAGGCCATAGTTTCCTGGGTACCCAATATGTTGGTTGGGTCTATACAGTTGGGTATAGATCCGCAATGTATCCTGACTGATCAGCAGGTTATAGTGCATATGTGGGTTCTTATTTCAAGTCTCATTCATTTGACACTCGCCATCAATGGCATTTATTAATTTTTACAAAAACAGATGGTTATTCAAATCATCAAATTACCGGTTCATTATTCTTCTCTCTTTATACTACATTGTTGGTGAGACTGCGTAGCTATATAAACAGTTACATGATAACTCAACGCGATAACAACACCAGAATAGGACAGATTAATAATACTACATCTACACAAGAAATCAGGGAGAAATGAAGACAGGAAAATACAAAGAATTAAAATATTTGAAGAAAGCCTGAAGTCTATTTACAGGTCACTGAAAACAGTTCATTAATATGATCATGCCTCAGTGAAGAATAAAGGTTAAAGACTTTCAGGGTTTCAGAAATGTTGAAGATTCAGTATATAAAGTGCTACCAGAAAATTTCAGTGTATTGGCATTCATTGAAGATAGACAGTGTATGAAGCATAGGAATCTGAAGAATTAAAGTCATGGTATAAATAGAGGTTAAAGGAGACAGCTGCAGTCTTGAAGTTATACTCACTGACATGAGCTTATTTATATGTTCAAGCGTTAGTGAAGAACAGTGAATGAAGTGTTCAAGATTGTAGTAGCAATGAAAACGCTGTTTAAAGTACTAGAAAGGATTCCGGTGAAAGTACAGTTGTTTATTGACGGTCAGTGTTAGAAGCAGTGGATATTCAACCAATCAAAATTATTATTGTTAGAAGTTCTGTTCATCTTCTCCCTCACGAAAGGTGATGAAAACAAGAAATAAAGATAATATAGAGAAGCTCAACACATTGATATCCATTTAACTTCTCACCGGAGAAACGTTATAATGCCCGATTTAACTCTTGTATATTTATAGGGGCATAATAATTATTATCCGGTAATTAAATCTTTAGACAATAAAAGCTAGATTATTATATAGGATTTAATTTGTAGATCTTTGTAGAAGCTAGGAA
Source organism: Apium graveolens (assembly GCF_009905375.1). Taxonomy (NCBI): domain Eukaryota; kingdom Viridiplantae; phylum Streptophyta; class Magnoliopsida; order Apiales; family Apiaceae; genus Apium; species Apium graveolens. The sequence goes on along the minus strand of NC_133653.1, from coordinate 228,085,699 downwards.
CTTTGTTGTTCTTAGATTGTAGCCAGTTAATTTATTTACTGGAGTGTAGCAACACCCCTCACGAATTTATATATGAATATATACTTCCCCGAATATCTTGTGTTCCTCATTTTATATTCCTAAACACTATTCCTCTCAAGAAGTCGAAACCACTAACCGAGCACTAAATTTTATATCCGCAAAAGATTCAAAAGAATTTTTAATTTAGTGATTATCGTATTCAACCCCCCTTTTACGATAATTCGGGACCTAACATACATATATATTGTTGCATGCTTGTTGAGCAATTTTGGCTCACCCCCTTTTATTGTTGTTCACCTTATTTTTCAGTCAAGGTTGAGAATGAAACCCATCAGAACCCGAATAGTCAAAAAGTGGGTCAAGCTGCGGGACTCTCTAATGCCAAGAGTGTTTGTCCTTATCCCAGAAGAGAGCTTTAAGTTTCCAGAGCAGGTGTAGCAGGATAAGTGATAGTTGTAATTTGAATAAAAGATGTTTAGTTTAAAATTTATATAGAATAATGTTTTGTAATAAAGAGAGTTCTTGAGACAGGTTGTTTAGAATGGTTTGTAATAAAGTTGGTTTGTCGTTCTTGTTTTCAATCCTTAACATTGAAAAGATCCTGAGTAGTAGTAGTTCGGGGTAATTATTTTTTTATATTATGCTTGTACAGGTTTAGTAAGTTGTTAGTGTTAATAATGTCCCAAATCTATACCCCGAATTTCGAGGGTGTTATAGTTGGCATCAGAGCTTAGGTTTTGGCCCTTGAAAACAAGAACATTAGAGTTAAAATAAGATATGAAGATCACATGAGATAGGCTTAATGGTATTAGGGTTGTTAGTTCTTAGATTAGGAAATTATGAGTTCTAGGAATGTGATTTGATTTTTCTTGTGTTATGGTTATTCTGTTAGATGGCATCTTCAGCTTCATCTTCAGAGAGGACGGCATCAGATCCAGTATTGTCTCCAGGGTCAGAGCAGGTATTTCCACCATTACCACCACCACCATTGCCTCAGGGACCAGCACCGGACCAGTTACCAGCACCAGCGGTACCTGTAGTTACTTTTAAGCAGTTCCAGTCGGTGAAGCCTCCGGAATTCGAGGGGTCAGCGGATCCTACTAAGGCAAGAGCCTGGTTAAAAGAGATGGAGAAGGCCTTTGCGTTGGTTAAAGTTGAAGCAGACCAAAAGACAGATTTTGCTAGTTACTTCTTGAAGGGAGAGGCCAATTACTGATGGGAATCTAAGAAAGCACTGGAAGGTGAGGGTATACTGAATTGGGATAGATTTACCGATCTTTTTTTGGAGAAGTATTTTCCTCGTTACATGAAGAATCAAATGGAAATCAAGTTTTTGGAATTAAAGTATGGAAATTTATCAATCACGGACTATGAATCCAAGTTGACTGAATTGGCAAGGTTTGTTCCTGAGCAGGTAGATACTGATGAAAAGCAAGCCAAGAGGTTTCAGCAGGGATTGAAGCCGTGGATCCGTAGCAGGGTAGCAGTGTTCGAACTAACGACCTATACAGCCATAGTTCAGAAGGCCATGATTATCGAGGGAGAAAGTGAAGCGTCCCAAAAGGAAAAGGGACCAGGAAGTTTTCAGAACCAATCAAATTGAAGGCATGGGTTTCAAGCCCGGGGAAATGTGAATTTGAGAAGTATAGAGCAGGGAAACCAGAGGACGGGTAACCGACTCCCAACCCCAAATCAACAAAGACTTATCCAACCACCAATACCTGATTATAGAACATGTGGGAAGAAGCATACTGGAATTTGTAACAAGCCAAACATCACGTGCTTCAAGTGCAAGCTGAAGGGACACTACTCTGGGGAATGTCCGATAGGGAAGGCAGAAATGACTTCTTTCCAATGCGGAAGAAAAGGACACATCGCCAAAGACTGTAGAGGAGCAGCAATGGAAGCAAGCATTCCAAGGGTTTTGGTATTACCTCCACCACCACAGCAGAATCAACCCAGGGCAAGGATTTTAACATGTCAATAAAAGAAGCTGTGCAGAGTCCGAATGTGGTTGCAGGTACGCTTCCTGTGAATTCTGTAAATGCTCAAGTACTGATTAATTCTGGAGCTACGAGATCTTTTATTTCTGAAGAATTTATTCCTAAGATATGTTATGAAATTCAACGGTTAGACGAGACATTAATCATAAAGTTAGCTAACGATGATCAGATTGTGGTAGATCGAGTGTGTCCAAGTTGTGATATTGAAATAGCGGGACATCATTTCTCAGTTGACTTGATACCGTTCATGTCAGGAGAATTTGATGTTATTTTAGGAATGGATTGGTTAGCCAGTAACAATGCTCAGATCGATTGCACGAATAAGAAGGTAAATTTACGAACCGAGGAAAATGCAACAGTAACGTTCAAAGGTGAAAAACAAAAATAGAGATTCTTAACGATGATGCAAACGAGTCGAATATTGCGTCAAGGATGTCAATCTTATTTAGCCTATGTACTGGATACGAAAAAAGAAAGTCTGAAGATTGAAGATATTCCTGTAGTTTGCGAGTTTCCCGATGTCTTTCCAGATGAACTTCCAGGACTACCTCCGGATCGAGAAATCGAGTTTACTATTGATTTAGCACCAGAACTGAACTGAACCAATTTCAAAAGCTCCATATCGAATGGCGCCTGTGAAAATGAAAGAGTTAGCAAAGAAATTACAGGATCTTCTCGATTGAGTAATTATAAGGCCCAGTGTATCCCCATGGTGTGCACCAGTATTGTTCGTAAAGAAGAAAGATGGTAACATGCAGATATGTATCGATTATCGTGAGCTGAACAAGTTAACTATTAAGAACAAATACCCTTTGCCCCGAATCGACGACTTATTCGATCAACTGAAAGGGGTGGCATTGTTTTCAAAAATCGATTTAAGATCGGGTTATCGCCAATTGAAGATCAAGGCAGAAGATATTCCAAAGACTACGTTTCGAATGAGATACGGACACTACGAATTTCTTGTGATGGCGTTTGGACTAACCAATGCACCAGCAGCATTCATGGATTTGATGAACCGAGTGTTTAAGAAGTATTTGGATAAATTTATCATTGTATTTATTGATGACAGCTTGATCTACTTGAAGACTGAAGAAGAACATGCAGAGCACCTGAGAATGACATTGGAAATGTTGAGGAAGGAACGGCTTTATGTGAAGATTTCGAAATGCAAAATTTGGCTAAAGGAAGTGCAATTTCTAGGTCACATCAATAGTGTTGAAGGAATTCAAGTCGATCCAGCAAAGATCGAAGCTATTTTAAACTGGGAAAGACCAAAGACTCAGACGGAAGTCGGAAGTCAGAAGTTTCTTGGGATTAGCAGGTTATTACAGAAGATTTGTTAAAGATTTTGCAAAGATAGCCACACCACAGATCAAGTTGACCCGGAAGAATGAAAAGTTTGAATGAAATGAGAAATGTGAAGAGAGTTTTCAAGAATTGAAGAATCGACTAGTAACCGCACCTATACTTGTTTTACCTGATGATCAAGGAGATTTTGTCATTTACAACGACGCTTCCTATCGAGGACTTGGATATGTTTTGATGCAGCATGACAACGTAATCGCATACGCTTCTAGACAATTAAAACCTCATGAGCAAAAGTATCTGACGCATGATCTGGAATTAATAGCAATTGTGTTCGCCCTGAAACTCTGGACACATTACCTTTACAGCGAAAGATGTGAAATTTACACGGATCATAAAAGTATGTAGTATATTTTCATGCAGAAAGAACTTAACATGAGACATCGACATTGGCTAGAGCTAATCAAAGATTATGACGTATCAATCAACTATCATCCGGGCAAGGCGAATGTCATAGCAGATGCGTTGAGTCGGAAGGAAAGATTGAATCTGTTAACATCTTCAGAGGAATTGATGAAAGAATTCGATAAATTGGATATTGAAGTTCGTGTTCGAGAAAGCTCCACTGAAATGATCTACGCAATGACTTTTCAACCAGAATTATTGGAGAAGATAAGAAGGTGTCAGGAAGAAGTAATGAATCATGGAATCGACAATTTGACAGGAGAGGAAATTACCAGCCAGAAAGATGATAAGGGAATTTTTTGAGTTGCTTCGAGAATCTGGATACCTAATGTACCATAATTGAAAGCGGAAATTTTACAAGACGCTCACAGTTCAAGATATTCAATTCATCCCGGAAGCACCAAGATGTATAGAGATTTGAAGGAAAACTTTTGGTGGCCAGTTATGAAGAAAGAGATAGAAGAATGGGTCAGTAAGTGTTATACGTTCCAACGAGTCAAAGCTGAACATCAACGCCCGAGCGGATTACTACAACCACTAGATATTCCAGAATGGAAATGGGAGCAATTAGCTATGGATTTCGTCGTGGGACTTCCAAGGACTAGAGCAAATAAGGATGCGATTTGGGTTATCATCGACAAATTAAAGAAGTCAGCACATTTCCTTCCAATCAACGAGAGGTTTTCGCTTGACAAGTTAGTACACCTATATCTCAAAGAAATAGTGATGCGTCATGGAGTACCTGTATCCATTGTATTGGATCGAGATCCATGATTTAATTCGAGATTTTGGAGATAATTCCAGGAATGTCTAGGGACCAAGCTAAACATGAGCACTACTTATCATCCTCAGACGAACGGGAAAAGTGAAAGGACTATTCAAGAAAATTAAAGATATGTTACGTGTATGTGCGATAGATTTTGAAGGCAGTTGGGACGAACATTTACCGTTAGTTGAATTCTCCTACAACAACAGCTATCATGCGAGCATCAGAATGCCACCTTATGAAGCCTTATATGGAAGGAAATGCAGATCACCTATATGTTCGGATGAAGTTGAAGAGCGCAAAATTCTAGGTCCAGAACTAATTCAGCAGACCAAGGAAAAGTAGAACTTATTCGAAAGTGACTCGAAGCAGCGCAAAATCGACAACGTAAATATGCAGATCCAACCAAAAGGGATGTGGACTATCAAGAAGGAGAACATGTACTGCTAAAGATATCACCATGGAAGGGATTGACTAGGTTTGGCAACAAGGGCAAGCTAAAGCCTCGATATATCTGTCTATTTGAAATTTTAAAGAGAGTCAGAAAAGTTGCATACGAGTTAGCTTTACCACCCCATATACAGCATATTCATAATGCATTTCATGTGTCAATGCTTAAGAAGTATAACCCTGATACAAGGCATGTAATAGAGTATGAGCCGATAGAGCTTCAAGCAGATTTGTCATATATAGAATAACTGGTAAGATTATTAGATCGGCAGGAGAGAGTCTTAAGAAATAAGTCTATACCATTAGTAAGAGTATTGTGGAGAAATCCTGTGGTTGAAGAGTCAACCTGGGAGCTTGAGAGCGATATGTTAGAAAAGTACCCTCAGTTAGTTTCATAGCATAATTCTGAGGACAGAATCCTAATAAGGGGGGAGAATATAACGACCGAGAAATTACGCTTGTATTATATCTTAATAAAGATAATTTTGTGTATCATTATGTGATTAAGTGTGTTGAGTCGTAAAACCCTAATTGCTATGTGTTACGTGTTGTCTGTTTTGATCAGAATGTGTTTCGGGTATTTATCGAGTGTTTTATTGTAAGTTATATGTTTTATACCAAAATTTGTACATCTCAAACAGTGTTTTAAAAGCCCATATTTCAAATAAAAATCATTGTCCCTATTTTTCCAAGTATGGCCTATACCACATCAATATTCTAAACATCTAGACGTTTTACAAATTTACCTTTTTCGCGAAAAATGACTTTTCAGGGCGCCTTCGGATGTTAAGAACCCCACAAAAATCACATTTTTATTTTTATATAATCATGAAATCATCAAACATCATTTTTCTTTGCATTTTTGTATTATTCATAATTTTTGGAAATTTTTGGCATATATTTTGTATTTATTGGATTTTTAAAAATTCATAATTAATACCCAAAAATTATAAAAATTGGGGCCAAATATTTTTATTAGATGTGTAATTGGACCCTTAATTTTATTTAGGGGTATTATTTTAGTTAATATAAATAGATGAATTATTGTTAATTTTCAGTTAATTAATTATTAAAAATCTGAAAAATCAAGAAATTCAGTTTGTTGGTGAAGAACAGTCCAAAAATTAAACTGCAGATTTGAAAGTGATTCTGTTGCTCAAATTGATCATGTGAGTAACCAAAACGAAGCTTGTGATCTCTACTTTTTGTTTGTATCATCGATTTCTTGTTTTATTGCTTGAATTTTTAATTCGTAATTTAGGTTTTATGCTCGAATTTAGGGGTTCTTAATTGAGGAATCGTTTGATAGTTTGGTTGATTCAAATAGCTTTATCTTCAGTTTAGGAGTGATTTTATGTATTTATTTTGATTGTATAACCCCCGGAAGACTATGACCGTGTTCTTGGTTTTTAGTTAATTTTGATTTCGTTTTTGTTAATTTATAGATGATTTTGGTTGATGTTAATTATTGGAAAAGATTATAGAACTCAATAGCTTCGACTTCGTATATTAATCGCTGAGTTTGGTTTTGTTTTCGGGGGAGGAGATTTTTCCGATCATCTCGCCTGAAAGCTTCGGCTTTTTGGTCGGAGATGACGGAAGAGGGATGACGGGACGGTGGTGATAGGGCGGTGGAGTTTCTGCAGCCGTGGGGAGTTGATTGGCATCGAAATCGGGAAGAAACGAGGGCCTGGAAGATGGGAATGGACTCGTCGGAAAACTCTGCCGGTCGCCGGAGTTGCTGCAGAATCTGGCAGGTTGGCCGCGTTCCTGGTCGACCCGGTTCCAACCTGGAAATCGACCCGGGTTTGATCTTCAAAACCCCTAAATTGAATTCTAATTTGTGTTTCTGTGTTTTGGTATTTAATTATATTTTTATAAAATCAGAAATTAGTTTTTAATAATTATAAAAATCAAATAATAATCAGATTTATAATCTGAAATATTTTTTAAATAATTTCTAAATTATTTTATTTATTTAGAAATTTGAAATTAAAATTATTAATTTATTTAATTATTTATTTAATTATTTATTTAATTATTTATTACTTAATAATTAAGTAATTATTTAATAAATAAGATTAAGTAATAAGATCGAATAATTCGATTAATGATTCGATAATTAATTAATGTGAGTAACTCGTAAATATTCGAGTTGTGTTTCGATAATTTGAGAATTGGTGTTCGAGCGTCGATCCATTTATTTATGCGATCAGAGTTGTAATAATTATTCGTGTCGAATAATTAATTATAAATAATCGATTTAATCAAATAATTTATAATTAATTGTTATTAATTCTAAAAATTAGGGAATAATTATTTTAAAATATAATGATTCTTAAATAATTATTTAAAAATATAATTAAGGTTTATTAATTATGATTAATTATTTATTATTGATTTATAATTAATTAAATCTTTTTTATTGCGTAACAATTAAACCGTTTATCCGATTTGAGGAAACGAAGACCCTTAGACTCAGAAAAATGACCCGATTCCATTAAAAATAGTTATAAATCATAATTTCTTTTGAAAGCGAGTTGGATTATGATAAATAATTGTTTATAGACCCTATTGGTAATAGAAACGAGTCTAATAAATCCCAAAAAATTAGGAATCAAGCCAGATAGTGTTTGTTAATGCGTATATAAGTCTAGTATTAATTCTAAAAATAATTATAAGTCTAAAATTAATTATGTGCCTTATGTGCTACGTGTTTTACGTGATAATATAAACCTTATGTGTTATATAATTATATGCAAGTCGGATATAATCGCATGGGTAGACGATTAGGGCTTCGTGGTATCAACTTGAGATTTGTGTATGAAGTAAGTCATCTAAACGAATATCTTTCCTTGAGATTCAGTACCAATAAGGAGAATCAAGCAGGAGATAGACGGTTGTGAATCATACGAGGTGAAGTGCGCATCAGGCAAGTTTTTCCCATATTCTAAGTTCAGAATAGTGAATTACGTCCAACTTTCCATTACAATTACACTCTGATAGTTCTTGTTCACAAACACTGATACACAACTATTGATCCTTTATTTCTATTTCATTTCGATTCTTGATTTCTTCTAATTCATTGAATCCTCTATTCATTTTCCAATACTTATATCCTTAATTACATATACTTTGATATCTCCTGATGTTGTGATACATCGAAAGCATGCCGATTGTTCTGGATACTAAGCTATGGAATGGATGGTTACGATACGGGTCGGGTATAAACTGGACCCTTGATTATTATGCCATCGTTTCCTGGGTACCCCATATGTTGGTTGGGTCTATGCAGTTGGGTATAGATCTGCATTGTATCCTGACTGATCAACAGGTTATAATATATATGTTGGTTCTTATTTCCAGTCTCGTTCATTTGGCACTCGCCAGCAATGGCATTTATTATTCTTTACAGAAACAGATGGTTGTTCAAATCAGTAGATTACCGGTTCGTTTATTATTCTCTGTTTATACTACATATATATTGTTCCAGGCTTGTTGAGCAATTTTGGCTCACCCCCTTTTATTATTGTTCACCTTGTTTTTCAGTCAAGGTTGAGAATGAAACCCATCAGAACCTGAATAGTCAAGAAGCGGGTCAAGCTGCGGGACCCTCTAATTCGAAGAGTGTTTGTCCCTATCCCAGAAGAGAGCTTTGAGTTGCGAGAGCAGGTGTAGCTGGATAAGTGATAGTTGTAACTTGAATAAAAGATGTTTAGTTTAAAATTTAAATAGAATAATGTTTTGTAATAAGGAGAGTTCTCGAGTCAGGTTGTTTAGAATGGTTTGTAATAAAGTTGGTTTATCGTTCTTGTTTTCAATCCTTAACCTTGAAAAGATCCTGAGTAGTAGTAGTTTGGGGTAATTATTTATTTATATTATGCTTGTACAGGTTTAGTAAGTAGTTAGTGTTAATAATGCCCCAAATCTATACCCCAGATTTAGAGGGTGTTATAGGTATAACATACATCTGTCCAAACACCATGAACTTCAAACATTTTCAAATCCCATTTGTCATGGCCAACAAGAAGCTTATCATGATTCTGGAAACTGACCTAAAATCAAAGAAGAATAAGAATAATGATGATGTAGAGATGATAAAGCTGTTGGGGAGATACTTGAGTGATGCTCCAACTTGCCTAAAATTCAAATCAACAAGGATAATTTGGATAATGATGAGCAGAAGAAAGATGATCAAAATCCTTCTGGCTCAAATCCAATTCAATCCACTAAGCCATCTGGCAGCAAGGGTGGTGAGAAGAAGGAGAATGATAAGAAAAATGATGAGAAGAAGAGAGCTAATGAGAGAAGAAGTAAAAGAAGACATGATGGTTTAGAACCTCAGCAAACCCTAAAAATCCAAACACAACTAGCTCAAACCTCAACTCAACCCACAACATCAACTATCTCAAAAATCAAACCTCCTCAAACCTCAAAGCCAAAATTTATGTACAAATAAACAGCTAACTTTTTCCTAAAAATTCCAATCACCACAAGCCAAACAAATATCAAGAAAATCACAACCTTACCTTTAGCCAAGCCTTCACTAAAAGTCAACCTCAAATTTGTTGGGAGAAAAACTAAGAAAGTCAAGTCTACTGAAAAAGTTAAAGTCACTGAAAGGGCCATCTGGAACTGTTTCAAGCAATCTGACTTCCTACCTCTAAATTGGTGCATCTTAGATGAAGATCATTTTCAACAACTCGCTGAGGAAATAGTCAGAGTCTGGGTTGTATCTCTTAGGGAAGTTAGATTTTCTGTGAAGATGGTTCCTTCACCTTTTTTGGCAGTGATCTAATGGATTCCCTCTCTCCCACAGAAATTAAGAGAATAATAAGTTTGCTAAAGGACAAGGATACCGCCACAAGGGCATGGAGATCAGTTATAGCCGAATGGTTGATTGAAAGGGAAGAAATAAGAAAAATAAATAAGGCTGAATCTGAAGAAAGAGTGATGAAGTATAATGAAGAAATTGAGATGTTCATTAAAAGATCAGAAGAGCTCAAGGCCAAAGGAATGAGTAGAATCTCTAAGGATGGGAAATTTCTAAATATCAAAGCTGGTGGATTATCAAGATTTAGGATTGATTTACCGGACAGTGGTTATCCAAAGGTTGCAAGACAAAAACTTGTAGAAGCTCTAAGTGGAACACCTATTATAGAAGAACTGAAAATTCTTGATCACTTGAAGGATGTTCTTAGGGAAGAAGCAGATACAAAAACTGTCTTTACCTGATACTTGTAACCACTGAACTTTGTAAATCTCATGTTGTATAAAAGTTGTAACTCTATCAAGCTTTATGTATTGATTTCACTTTCTATATTTTTTTAACTTGGGATTAGTCTTGTTAACAGGCATAAATTTATGTTAAGCAATCTTCTCACAAATTGGGGGAGATTGTTGTGCAAGATATGCCTATACTTTGGCAAGACTAAGTCAAATTGACAACCCTAAGTAAGTTATATTGTAATCTTAGTTTACATTTGTACTTGCAACATTTAAAGTCTGTAAAAATGTAAAATAGCATATTGGAGTCTTTTTGTTTAAACAGTATCTAGCCTAAGGTTTCTATCTGGAAAAAGATCAAGAAGGTGAAGAAGCTTGGAGTTGAATAAATCTGTTTGGATAAAAATATTTTAAGTCAAAGATCTCTACAAGTCACAGATTTAGTGTTATAGAGAAGTCACTTGAGAACTCCAAATGACTTATCGAGAAGTCAGAAAAGCTTATAGAGAACTCACAGAGATATCGACAAGCCAAATCGAAGACATGAATATTGGAGATATCGACAAGTCATTTATTCACTAGAGAACTCAGAGTTATCGACAAGACTGCATTCATTAGAGAACTCTGAGTTACCGATAAGTTAAATTCCACTAGAGAACTCAGAGATATCGATAAGCCAAAATTGACTAGAGAACTCTGAGTTATCGACAAGTCAAATTTGACTAGAGAACTCTGTGTTATCGATAAGTCAATAAGACAGTAGAGAACTCAGAGATATCGATAAGTCAATAAGCCACTAGAGAACTCAGATATATTTAACGGCTTGTGGAAAACTATAAGTGGTCCAATCAATGACCCCGACAGATGCACCAGAACTACCACCACCTACAAGAACCTCAGTTTCGCCAACCATTATGTTAAATAATATATAACAAATTATCTCTTCAAGAATGTTGGAAATAATAACTATTATAGCAACATAGAGGCAATTATATAACATATTTAACAAGCCAAGGCCAAAATAACAATTAACGAAACAAAAACATTTAGGTAAAAATCATGCATATCAGTAACCATAATAACGAAGAAAGAAAAGAAAGCGTACAAGTAACCATAATTTTAACACAGTGACAAACATGTAGAAAAGCAGTTGTAATAACCCCAATTTTTGGAATTTTTGAAACCCTTATGAATAGTGATTTTGCTGATTATGTTGAATAAGAAAATTTTTCATACCACACTATGTAGGGGTTCTTTTATTGATCTTCTGAGATATTATTAGTACTCTATGTGGTATATAAGTGTATGTAAAGATCGTCAGAATCCAAATCCGAACACTTTGATTGTTCCCGAAAATCCACCCGATACTGAAAGAATTGAGTATAAGGTAACATGATTAAAAGGATTTTAATTCAAGGATTATAAGGGAGGATCCTAAAAGGAATATAATATATTGAGAAAGTTTAAGGGAACCCAAGTAATAAGATCTCGGATATGATCCCTCAAACGATTAGTAAGAACGAACCATAAATGAGTCGTAAAACAATTAAACGACAGGTAATGCAAGAGAGATTAGTGCAAGGATTAAGGATGATAATCAAGCAACTAAGGAAGGATTAGCATGAAAGATGCTTCCACCACCAAGTGATGACAAGTGGCAAAAGATGAAGTCACTAGGATGATGTCATGCTTAGTCATACTCCACTCACTTTAATCAACCAACAAATCATCCAAATATCCCATTCACTTCATTTTTCCACCACAAATACATTCAACAAATAACAAACCCTCCCAAGAACATTGCTCTCGGCTTCTTCACTATTTTCAAGAAGAAAAATTCCAAAAATCAAGATCCAAGCTTTGTTAATTTGCAAGGTAATTACCCAAGGTTCCTTATGATTAGTTATGGCTATCCTAGAAGTTTAAGCCTCCAATTCTTCATGAATCTCTTCCAATAAATCAAGGAAGAAGATGATGAATAGTGTTTTCAAGATTACTAACTTTATTTTCTTTGATTTCCTTTAAGATCCAAGCATTCCTAAGCTATCTCAAGGCTTCTTAAGGCTTCCTAGCTACTCTAATCACTCCAAGGAAGGTATAACCCCTCCAAACCCTAGCTTTACTTTGAGTATTAGGTTTGGTTTTGTTGATTATAGTTCATGAGATCATGATTCATGTATATTTAAAGTTTGGTTGGGTTTGTAGTGATTGGATTTTAATTGAGGTGTTGATGATTGTTAATGGAGGAGTAGTAGTTTAAATGTTTAAGCATGAATTGAACCTTGTTTGATTTAGTAGTTTGGTTGAATTTGAAGATAGTATGATATTGGATTAAATTGAGATTCTTGGGCTTGTTATGACTGAAATCAGTAGCATTGATGTGTATCTTGAATTGTTGTTGATTGGTAGTTGGATTGATATGATTTGGAATGGTAAAATTTGGGAAATCGCGTAAACATAGCCGTCGTAATGCCCGATTTACCTTAGACTGTTTTGCTCTTAACTTCAGGACCCGTGCACTCACTGTTAGATTCTGACCATTTCCATTTTTAGATAGTTCATGTTACAAGCTTCGTTTTGATGTGTGGTTCTCTTGAATCCGATGTACGGTTTAGGAGAAACGACCGTTTTAAGTAACGACGTTTCGCGAACAAACCATTACCCCTCACCTTATTTTGAAACCTTGGTTAAGGCCCTTAAATGACTAATTGGAGTATGAAACAATTATGTAAAGTGTATTAGGCAGTTGGTAGAGTACTCGCGAAAGAATCGCCTTAAAATTCTTAATGGTTAATTTATTAAAAATGGTGGAGCCGAGGGTACTCGAATGACTTATGTGATTCGTTAAGCGCAGAAGTGACCATAAGCGAACGTTAGGGTTCAATTGGTTAAAGTCTAGTTTCTTAAGCGACCGGGGTTTAATTCCGACTTATGTTATTGTTCATAGGTTATCGGACCCACTCTAAGCTTAAGTCTATCCGGGAATACTCAGGCAAGTTTTCTACCCGTTATACTGTTGTTGTGATATAAATATATGTATATGCATTATCTTGTGATAAGTGCATGATTGTTATTAGCAAATCTTGTGATATATTAGAGCATATGATATGGTATATATGCATGTCTGTTTCGTAATCTTGATATCTAATTGTTGATTCAATTGCTTATAAGTTGCATAATACCTATGCTAGAGATAAGCAGTAGTTGCGTATACCCTTAGTATAGGGGACCCAAAGGTGAACATTTTTCTAAACCGGGAGTCGATGTTCCTGAGTATAATATATATATATATAAATATATATATTTATATATATATATATAGATATAGTTTTCAAAACTATTAATCGAATAAGGTTTATTCGATAACTTTATTTTATTTAATGAATATTATTTTGAATATTCATTCGAGGACTTATGACTCCGCTTACTTTATTTAATGAATATTATTTTGAATATTCATTCGAGGACTTAAGACTCCGTTTATTTTATTTAATGAATATTATTTTGAATATTCATTTGAGGACTTATGACTCCGCTTATTTATTAAATAATATTTTTTATTTTATTAAAGAATAATGTTTCGATAATCAAACTTATTTTCGATTATTCAAATAAAGATCGTACTTTCGTATAAGTATATCTTTGGTTATTTATTATTCATTTCAAGTATAAGTTTTAAAACTTTTACTTCAATAATTTTAATAAGGTTATCCTTATGGGAATATTATTTAAATAATAATATTCAGATATTTTCTAATATATCGGGACTGATTTATTTCATTAAATCAGCATTACTCTAAACATTCTTAAAAATGTTTTTGAGTCTTCAAAATGATTTTAAAAGTTAGAGCGGATCCCAAAACTCGTTTTCAGATTTAAGATCTTCCTTTCGAAGGAGACTTGAATATTCGCTCAAAAATCTTAGGGATCCGGCTCTGTGGTGTATTTTATATTCGCAACGAGATTGCTGTTTTGAGAAAACAATTTGATTACTTTCCCAATGTTCGGGAAGTAAGTCCATCTAATTGAGTCGGCATAAGCGATAGGGCGGGGTACGGTCTATGAAGGTGTAAGAGGCTGGGTAACAGTCCATCCACGCGTGAGTGGTCGGGTAACGGTCTAGCGCGAGGTCCTAATGCGGCCAGGGTGATGACCGGTGAGGAATTCATCCATCTACAGTAGAAAAGGTTACTTATTGGTATTTTTGCCTAATCAGCAAGATATCGGGTTTATGCCAAAATTCTTTTCTTTCCAAATTCATTGGATATTACAACTCTGTTCATACTTTACATGACAGAGGTTTTCAGGAAATGTATGAGAGATATATATGTATATATATATCGGGACTTAATGAAGTATCTCGTAACTTCATTTCATTCAATAATATTTCAAAGATTGAATCTATTCAAATCTTATCTTGTAGTTTCATCTATGTGATGAACTTTTGAAACTAATTATACCTTGAACGGTGGTAGTTCAAGTAGTATTCGGAAAAGATATAAGTATATTGGAGTATCTCGTAACTTCACCTTTTCAACTTATATCTGGTTAATGATTATCTTATGCATGACAAAGATTTTCAGAAAAACGTTGAGACAAGGTTAGATATATGAGATCACCTTGCAACGATATTTTTATACAGTTATAAACTGGAACTCTATGTATATTATGCGTGGAAGAGGATTCTAAGATTTTGAAAAGTATATATACTTATATACTGAATATTTTGCGACTTGGTCGCGTTAAGATATCAGACTTGGTTCATTTCTTCTTGACCAAGACTTTCATGAGTACTATGAGAATGCTCATATATTGTTAATTATTATACATATTATTTCGGTGGGCTTGTTGCTCACCCTTGCTTCTTTTTTCATCACACAACAACAGATAGACAAGATGAACAGGATCAAGCTCCCAATTCGCGAGCGGATAGGAAACGTTCCGCAGTTTCCTGTAGGCGTTGATGTCGTTGTAGCTGAGGTAGGATCTACCAATAGGCTAGGCTTTCAACTTTTGATGTACCAGACTTATGTACATTTATGAATTGTAATAATGGCAAGGAATATGTAAATTATTCAGAAACCCTTTTTATGGTGAAATGGTTTATAATTGTGGAATAAAATGACTTGTGTTATTTTTGGTATTCATCTCTGAGACTATAACTTGTGGTGTGTGTGTGTATATTGTGGGGTCACAGTACACAGTAGTTGGTTGACTGTTAAGATTAAGTATTGATAAGGGAAATGGAACTCATGACAACCCGAATCCCCGACCTCGGATTTGGAAGTGTTACAGCAGTGGTAGCTAACAGGTACAATCAAGAAACAAATAAAAAAACCAGCTGAGTAGCCAGGCCTTGCTCGAAGCCCTGACTGCTCTTGAAGAGATAATTGCCCCCACCTGCTGCGTTGGGTTGCTTGCAATGCCTCCTCCAGGATAAAATAGCTTCAGACTTGATGTTCACAGCAACAACAAATCCTACTTCGACTAGCACCTCAGTAGCCGGAAAAATCAGCAGCTCAAAATTGTGTTTGGGAGAGAAGAGAAAGTAGAGAGAAGAAGGGAGAGAAGAGAAAGTAGAGAGAAGAAGAGAATATGGGTGTGGTATTATTTCATCAACAACTTAGGCCTATATTTATAGTAGAGGCTAAGTGTAACTGACCACCCTGACATTAATAGACTTTAATATCAGAAATCAAAACTGCTCATTTAATACATAAATCACAACTGTTGTTTTTGAATTTAAATAAAATGTAACAGCTTTTGTATTTAATCCACACATTAAATCAGTTTTAATGTTTTTAGTTATGAATATATATTATCAGTTACATTTCCAGATTCATTGAATCTGACTCAGCCCTCTTACAAAGTGACCAAGCCCAATAGAAATAATAACCCAGCCTGATTGATAAATTAATTCTAACTAAAAAATTAAATCACAAATAAATAAAATCCTCACTTTATTTATTTTCAATGTGGGACAAATGACACATTCTCCATTTTAAGCTTTTACAAGCTACTAGTTTCAACTTTATTTCTCTATGAATTTCACTAAGAAAATACTTATATCCATTGTTATTCCTTAACAATACAACAAGAATTACAGAAGGGGGGTTGAATGTAATTCTGGCTTCTTTTTCAAGATTTAAAAATAGTTCTTAACTCGACAGATATATATGTGTTTTGATTTGCAAAGTGCGGAATGAAAGGATTAAATAAATCAAACACAAAGTAATAAAAACACAAGTATTTAAAACTTTCTGGTGGATTTGAATGTATCCATCAGAGATATATATATATCGATTTGAGAACTCTGTGAAGCTCAAATTGGCTCACAGTTGCTTTACAAGTTGAACAAACAAACTACAGAGAAATTCTTGACAAATACAGCTTTTTCTATTTCTCTCCTAAAATGTGTTTGCTTAGTTATTTGTTCTACTAGCTATACTTGGTTTATATATCACCAAGTTTACATGATAATAAGACAGGATAATAAGACAAAACCTATCAAGTCTAACTCCATGCTGCTTCATTACTCTATTCCGGCATCTTTGAAAATCTTCATAACTTGCATGGAAATGGTAATGCTTCTTTGTTCTCAATTTCCTGCTAAACAGGATGCCACATTCCTTTTATAAACACCCAACGCATGTGACTGTGTTGTCACTGTCAACAGATATTTGAATTGATTATCCGTCGGGTACATGCTTGTTATCCGTCGGGTAGCTTTGTTGATCATCTGTCGGGTAGCTTTGTTGATCATCCGTCGGGTAGCTATTTGACACTTGACTTCATTTCACTTATGCAGAATTACAAAACATCTCATATTTATAATTAATCAACCTATTCTGCATATTTACCACTAGTCAACATGACTCATAAGCTCCTACAAAATCTACACAAAGTTGTTTGCAGAAATGTGCTACAATATTTATTATTACATAAGCTACTCACTCGATGGATGTCAAATCATCATCCATCGGGACTATATTTGAATCATCTGTCGGGACTATATTTGATCATCTGTCGAGTGTTATAAAATTCACTAAGTTAAATCTACTAAGGTGTTTTGTATAATATATCATCAAGTTCACAACATATAATCCTAACAATCTCCCCCAATTTATGTCTACTGGAATTGTAGCCATAAATTAAGAGAAATTTGATGATAACAAAACACTCTAAGAATATAGATTGAAAATAGTAGATAAAACTGATAAGTGCTGCAATATTTACTGAAAATTGAACAATGCAAAGTATACAAAGAAGTTGCTCACAATCATTATCAAGGTGCTCCTCTAGTCTGAGCACATAAATCTATTTCCTTAATTGTCTAGATTTCTTCCCAAGCCTCCCGTTGTTCTCTTCTATATAATTTTGGAGTTGTCTGTGGAATTCAAGTTCATCAGCTTCTGAGAGATCTAGCATTTCTTGCATTTCCAATAGAGTCTCATTGCTAGAGATACTTAACTGGTCCTCCAATCTAAAAAATCTTCTAACTCCCTTTTCATCCCTGAATTCCATCAACCAATAAGGCCTCAAATGCACTCTCTTTCCTGTGAAGGGAATTGACAGAGTTTTTGGAAGCGTATCTTTGGCTCTATTACTCCTCAACTCCTCAATCTTCTTTAGAACTAATCTTCTAGCAGTCACATTGTACCCAAAGTTATTTTTGAATGATGAGTAGATCTTTATTAGAACATATTACCTTTCTAGAAGGATCCTGTGAAGTGGCCATATGATCTCTTTTCCTCCCTTGTATTTGAATACCAGCCTTTCAGGGAGATGTCTATGAGCATCAATTCCTCTCACTTCTTCCAACTCATCTAAGTAGAGGTTTATGTCAGAGAACTCCTTGATGTCACTGATATATAACATATCTCCCTTGTTGACTATAGATTGAGGTTTGATTAGGGTCTTGGATCTAAGAGTCACTGGTTTCACTTTCTTGCTTGCTCTAATATTTATCTTCTTTGGCTTGAAGATAGGAAAGTTCAGCTCAGGAATTGGAAAACTATCTCAGTCCACTGGCTCATCCTTTGGAATTATGGGCTCACCATGAATATTCCTAGTTGGATCCGCCACCTTGAATTCTTCAAATACCACTGAGGGTTTGATGTTTGAGTTGAAGTTGTGGACTTTTTAGGAGTATAATCTTCCATTTCTTCATCATTAAAGTCCAATTTTCTCTTGGAATGGAGCTTGTATTTGAATCTTCTTTTCTGTTGTGGTTCTTCTTGCACTTTCTGATCCTTAGGTTCAGCAATTACAGTTGGTTGTGCAGGAATTTCTGTTATGGTTTTTATAGCTTGAAGCTTGGCCAAGATAGCAGCTTGCTTCTTTTGTTTAAGCTTTTTAGCATCCAGAGCAGCATGCTTCTTTTCTTTCCTAATTCCTTCTTTCTCTTCCTTCTTTGCTTCCACAAACATGGGGTGTCCAGCCACCACACAAATTTCCTTACCAATTCTGTAAATCTTGGCCAATCTTCTTTTTAGTGCTAAATCAGCTGGATCTTTGTAAAAGGAAATTGACCTAGCCAACAGCTTCTTCTTATCTGGCCTAGGTGTCTCATATACAATATCCATGGGATTTTTGTCTGAGATCTTTGAGTAATTCCTTTTAGGCTTCATGATTAGATCTGCTTTTGGAGATTTGATGCAAGATGTTTGACCTTTTCCAGATGATTCATACTCATTTCATTCACAGAAATGTTCTTGACTTGAGAATGATGAATGAATGTTTTGTCTGGCTTCTGAATTTGCCCAAACTTTTGTTGAATTTCTGCATCTATTTTCCTCCATTTTTCTTTTAACTCCTTCTCAGTTGTTGCTACATCAATCTTTAGCAATTTGTTATATGTGTTCAGTTTTACTACTTCCAGATTTATTATGTCAATGTTGTCCATGACTGGTGTCTTTGTGAAAGCAATTGTTGGCACAATCACTTTGCTGACTTGTATGTTGAGCTATTTCTCCCCTCACTTGAGTCTTTCTCCCCCTTTTGTTAGCATCAAGTTTTTGAGTGGGAGGGAGTTGAGTAGCCACCAATTATCGGAGTAGAGTAGTCTGAGTTTCATGATTAATGAGTATCTGGGCCATTGACTTCTCTATATTAGATAATCTTGAGTCCGTGGCCTCAAATTTTCTATTGAGATCGGCCTCTGTGGCGCCCTCCAAACTCGGGTCAGAAGTCTGGGGTCCACAACACATACACAATATATAAACCTATATAAGAAATATTATTTACAATGACCCTGCTTTACCTAACCACGGATCGCAACAGGTTAAAGTATGAAAACAAGCCACAACCTTAACTTTTATTACAACGTACCAAATCCCAACTAATTTAACTTACAAATGATAATAAAATTATTCTTCCAATTATACTATCTCTCAACCGTATGAAGCTCCTTGCTAGCTCGATCCAACTCGAACTGGAACCTTAGCCTGCACTTTGGACTGGGGAATTTTACTATCATCCATATCCTTTTCAACTGTAAAATACATATAAAGAATCGCAAGGGTGAGCTAACTAGCTCAGCAAGTCATAACAGTGATAACTGAGGTTAAGCAATATTCAAATGGAATGATTCAGAAGAATCAAGTTTATTGTTAAATAATCGTTAGAATTGGATATTCATTTTAAGTTTTAATACCAAGGTTAGGCTGCTGATCAGTCACGCACTAACCCCAAGCAAAGCACACAGCACTGCTCTAATTACTAGATCCAAGGCACACATTGGCCTAACTTGACCATTGATATGGTCTGACCACGAATCTGGTCCACATATATATAAAAAAAACTATCCAATTCTAAAGCAGTTGAATATGATAATCAATATAATTCGTTAAAACAAGATCGTAATCAATGATGGTTAAACACTTGAATAAGAACGTAAGGAAACTCATGGATACCTCAAGGGTATATCAGGGTATGTATAAGAAATGGTTTTCAGTTTGTAAAAGGATCAGGTATTAGACAAATAATGATTTTTCAAGGTATAGTTCTTTGATGTTATAAAGAATGGTCGAAGTATAAAAGTTTCTGAGTTTTCAAACAATTTTGTTCCAGTGTTTGGTGCTTGGTAGTTATACATTTGGGGAGTAGTATCATATTTGTGTGATTTGGTATCTGATGATCAACAAAGGATGGTTTACAAAGAATAAGGCTTACGGCTCAAGATTAAGAAAAATCAGGGTTTAAGGGTAAATTGTTTATAGCACTTGCAACATAAAACAGGGGTTATTTTGAATAGTAGCGACATGTAATGAAACAGTTAGAAAATATATTTACAATATCTCTTGAAGAAAAGTTCAAAAGTACTTGCCTTACAGGGCTTTACAACTATTACTGATCAACTCTGAGCCGACTCTGCCGCTCAGGCTTTAACGTCCAACCACTAGATCACATTGGATTCGACTTCGACACTCAAGTTTTTCTGTTGAAACTCTACTGAGCTCGTCGACTGACCACTAGGTTATCTTTAGTCCAACGTCCACTTTCGGTTGCCCGACAAGAACCTACAGGGTCGAAATATTCTATGTTAGACATACAGTTATGCTTGACATATCCTCGATACCAATCATACCCAAACGATAACAAAACCCGACTCGTAACATACTTTATATAATAATACACTTATCACTTAGGGTTCACGTTCTCGAAAATCGGTTCGGTGTTTGTTTCTAGAAAATATGTATATTCCTCATTGTACGAAATTAGGGTTATTGGTTTTGGAAAAACATTTCACCACAATATACAATCAGGTTTCGTATAAAACATATGCTCATATATTTATATATATTCGCTCGATGTCTCGATAATTATTGGATACGCTCCCATATTTCCGAAATTTGATTTCTCGGAAATCGGGCAGCACTTCCTTTATTTATCATACTAACCCGTCGAACAACTCGACGTCAAATCAACAACACAATCCAATTTACAAGTCCCAACCACCAATTCGAACCAACAACAACAATCGCAATCCACAAATTCCCAAACACCAATTCTATTGCAGGTATTAATTGTTATCCGTATTTTTATATATTTTTATTCATATTTATATTTTAAATTATAGGACTCAGATCGTATCATCATAGTCCACCATCAGCTCATCGAAATTCATCGCTGACGGCGGTAAAACTCGCGGGTACCCAATTAATTTCGGGTTTCCAACACGTACTTCACTGATTAACTTAACAATTTTCCGCACCAAAATCATTTCATATCACGAATTGCCATCAATTAATTTCTGCAGAGAAAAATTAAAACAAAATATAATTAATAACAGTTTTAATTCAGCACAGGAGCACGTGTACCGCACACGCGGGCAACATCACGTAACCAGAACAGAACACGGTCGGAACCACAGAAATTAGGCAACACAACCTCAAAGTAAACGCACACATAATTTACACTCACACAACACGTATTTATATATATATATACCCAACACGCAGACACAGATGAAGTCGGAGAAAACTGTCGGAAAAAGAACAGAAGAGGCGACCATGCCGGAAACAATCAGCGGCACCAAATCGGGAATACGGAAAATAGATACAAGAAGAAGACGAAGTGGGAGGGTGAGAAAAGAAAGAAAAATAGAGATGTTAGAGAGAAAATAGAGAGAGAGATATATGAGAAAGGAAAATGAGAGAGATTAGAGGTCTGGGTGTGTGTTGTGCATTTTTGTTTCAACGCAGCAGCCATTGGACCAATCAGTAATTGCCACCTTCTGTTTATTTAACCAGCATTTGACACGTTTCTGTCCTCTTCTCAAAGCCCGATTTTTTTGACCCCAATATTGCGTCTCTTAATGAACAACCGCACGTATAAACATAACCCGGAAATTACCAAATTAATTTTAGAATATCACAAATAATTTAAGGTTATTAAAAATAAATTTTTCATAATTTTTAAATCATTTTTGAATCGTGCTTACATGCCCGCAATTCATAATTAATGAACCGAGTTGTACTTAAAACAGATTCAGAAAATCATGAAAATAGTCTTAAAACATTATAAATATCCTGAAGTTAATAAAGATATAAATTTTGAAATTTTAAAACAATTTCTAAAATGCACTTTATACCCGCTTTTTAACAATTAAACAAAATAACACGCGGTAGCTTCTTTGTGCTGGCATTAGTAGATGCTTGAATGGTTGTTTGGGTGTCATGGATCAGCTTGAATAGTGTTGATTGGAGATGTGAGTAGGAACATTCTTTTGTTAACATCTAGGCAGGAATATCTGCATCTCCCCCTATGGTCATGTTGTCTTCCTTATCATCCCCACCAGCATCTCCAAATGAATCTTCAGCCAGTTCAAAATCACTGCCAGTGGTGGAAGGCATAGCAGTGATTGCATCCTTTGCTCTTTGAAGAGATTGGGTAGTATGCACCAAATTTAGCATCCTTTCAGCCTCCTCATTACCCTGCACAGCTAGAGTTTGGTAAGATGTAACAGGATGAGTAAATGTCTCAGCATCCAGGGAAATAGAATCTATGACAGCTTGATATTCTTGCTGAAATAGCCTTCCCTTTCTGCATCATTGACACTCATTGACTCGCTTGCAATGGATTCCATCCTTATTACTCCTGTACCTGCTTTTCTCTCATGATCTCTCTCTTTTTGCATCAAGGTCTCCCCTTGGCTTCCCACCCTCACCTTCACCATCTAAGGTGGGACTCCTCTCACTCATTTTTTCCAGTCCTGAAGAAATGGACTACATGGATTCACTCTTATTCTCTTCTTTTGCTTAGGAGCAACCCAGCCTCTCACTCAATTCACTCCCTTCCCTCAGCCCTAAGAGTGATTGTACTACTATTAAGTCTTCTGCACTTGTGAGAATTGAAGAAATTTTAAGTTGTGCAGAGACACCCGATGGATGAGGAATATCCATCAGGATAGTAGTTTGGCTATCTGACGGATGACTGATGTTAGGCTTATCCGTCGGGATACAATCACTACTCGAGGGATGATGAATATCCATCGGGATAGAAGAAATGAATGAGTTTGGAGTGGAGACTATTGTAGACTCTGTGCAGATAGATGAAAATTTTGGCATAGATGTCTCAACAGACTCAGAAAGAAATGGCAAATGAGCCAACAAATCATCTAAAAGATGATGCTCACTTGCTTGGATTTTTGGCTTCTCCACAAGAGTTAAAGATGGAGAATTTGGAAGTGATGTATTTATCATGTCAACATCCAGTGAGTTTATGGGAGAATTTGGTGTATCAGGTGCTTCAATTATTAGAGATTTTGGCTGTGACTCCACATTTATTGGAGCCACATTAATCTGACTTTGAGATGGTGCAGTGATTGGGTGTTTAGCACCAGTTTGCACTGTGTGTGTGCCCTGTGCATCCCTAAGGGTTTTTGATCTTTTATTTCTAGCATAAGTTTGTGGTGAGCTAGTGTCCCTACCCCTCTTGGCCTCTGCTCCTGGTTGGGAACTTGTTTCAATAGTAACATCCTTTTGGGAGGATGAAACTAGAATTGAGCTTATTTCCTTATTAACAACCACAGTTTGTTGGGAAACTGTGGTGTGGCTAGGTTTGGGTACACTCTTCTCACCAGCCTTATCCTTAGGGTTTCTTTGATTTTCACCTTGTCCCTCACCTTTCTCACTCACCTTCACACTCCCCTCTTTTTGTTCAGTGGATTTTGCAACTGGTTTCCTATGAAAGAAACCAAAGGGGGTTTTCTTAGACTTGGATTTTGAAATTTTTGATTTAGTAGCTTGGGTAGGCATATGTTGGGTCATTGACACAGATGCCATAGCTACACTAGAAGGCAAAGAAATGTGTGAGGTTGGAAGAGTGGAGACAGTAGAAATTACCTCACTTACCTGAGGTCCCTCCATAACTGGAAAATAGAAGAGGGGAACCTCTTTGTGGTGGTTTTCTCTATTAGGATCTGCAATTATTCTTCTTTCTTGAACCCAAAAATTTAACTTGTTGGTTGGGTTCTCAATCACAATATTCTCAATGAGATGGTCTGCAAGCATCATAAAGAATCTAGCATAATAGACACTTTTACCTCTCTTACTGAGTTCTCCTAACTTAAAGCCTAACTCAAACAAGACCAAGTCACTGAAATTAAAGTAATTATCAATAACTAGCATGTAAAGCATGTTAAGCATAGAAATGTTAACAGAATCAAAGTTACTAATCTTACCAGAGAATACCTTAGTTACCACATCACACAAAAAGCTCCATTCCTTTGTAAGACCTAACCTCCTAATTTCACTTAACTTAGAGGTAGTAAGTGCATAGCCCATGGAACTTAGCATGTTAACTATGTCAGTGTCTGTGTGTGGAGCAGTAGCAGTATTATCAGGAATTCTAAAGCATACTTTGACAATGTCACTATTTATGCAAAACTGTTTACCTTTTAGAGTGAATGTAATGGTCTTTTCAGTAGAGTTGTACACTGAAGTTGTCCATATCTCCTCTACAACCTCACAGTAGATAGTGGGAGATTCCAGCATAGTATAGTTGAGTTTACAGCCTTTCACAAAATCCATCATTTTGTGATAATCTCCAGACTGTTGAATCTCCTTGTTCACTAGAGCTATGAAGTTGTTCTTTTCATAGATATATCCAGTTTGAGACATGATTTTGACTACAAGTGCCATTGTTAGAGATTTGAAATTTATAGAGAGAGAGTTTGCTTTTGTGAAGAAAGAAGTTAGAGCAATTAAATCTTGAGAGTGATAAAAGAGTAGAATAAAAATGAATTCTGCTTTTATAATATCTCATAAATAAACTGTCAAAAATAATAAAGTAAAATAAAGTGACCAATCAAAATAGCCCAAAATAGCCGTTTAAAAATAAATAAACTGTAAAAATTATGTCACTTATCCTTCGTGTTATGCTTACAAACTGTAAGTATACTCGATGGATAATGTTCAAAGTTTTAACGGCTAAGATTGAGACAATTCGACCGATGAGGATAAATCAGTTATCCGTCGAGTTTTAAAATACTCCAGAAAAATAATTGATTTTTATTTAAAAAATAGTATTCCGACGGATGATCAAACTCGATGGATAATGAGCATCCGTCTGGATGTAAATTTTGACTTAGCCAAAATTTCATCCAAAACAGAAAAATCAATTAAATTTCTGGCTGCATTAAAACTTGCAAAAATATCTGAAATGATTCTGGAATAATTAAGCATACCTAACTCACTTACCAACCTTGAAAAGGTGGATTCATCAAGTGGTTTGGTGAATATGTCTGCAAGCTGCTTTTCACTTGGAACAAAATGAAGTTCCACAGTACCATTTATTACATGTTCCCTTATGAAGTGATACTTGATGTCTATGTGCTTTGTTCTTGAATGTTGCACTGGATTTTCAGTGATGGCAATTGCACTTGTCTTATCACAGAAAATAGGAATTCTATCCACTTATAGACCACAGTCCAATAATTGGTTTTTCATCCACAAAATCTGTGCACAGCAACTACCAGCAGCAATATATTCAACTTCAGTTGTAGAAGTAGAAACTGAATTTTGCTTTTTACTGAACCAGGACACAAGCTTGTTCCCTAGAAATTGAGAGATTCATGTTGTACTTTTTTCGTCTATTCTACAACCTGCATAATCTACATCTGAATAACCAGTTAGATCAAAATCAGAATCTCTAGGGTACCAAATGCCAAGTTTTGGTGTTCCCTTGAGATATCTGGAAATTTTCTTAATAGCTAATAGGTGAGATTCTCTTGGATCAGCCTGAAATCTAGCACAAAGACAAGTAGCAAATATTATATCTGGCCTACTAGTTGTTAAGTACGGAAGTGAGCCAACCATGCCCCTATAACTTGAAATATCCACAGACTTTTCAGTAGTGTTTAATTCAAACTTATTTGCAGTGGCCCTGGGAGTTTTTGCAGATGTGCAATCCATTAGATCAAACTTCTTTAAAAGATCATGAATGTATTTAGTTTGACTAATGAATATTCTATCACTAACTTGCTTAACTTGAAAACCAAGAAAGTAAGTTAGTTCTCCCATCATGCTCATTTCATACTTACTTTGCATCAATTTGGCAAACTTTTTGCAAAGTTTTTCTTCTGTAGAGCCAAATATAATATCATCTACATAAATTTGAACAAGTATACTAGAGTCATTAACATTTCTAAAGAATAAAGTTTTTATCAAAAGTACCTCTTGTGAAGTGATTTTCCAAAAGAAACTTTGATAAAGTGTCATACCACGCTCTAGGTGCTTGCTTCAGTCCATAAAGTGCTTTCAAAAGATAGTACACATGATTTGTAAAACTTGGATCTTCAAAATCAGGAGGCTGACTCACATAGACTTCCTCTTCTAAAT
The DNA here is from genome assembly GCF_009905375.1 of Apium graveolens. Lineage (NCBI taxonomy): Eukaryota > Viridiplantae > Streptophyta > Magnoliopsida > Apiales > Apiaceae > Apium > Apium graveolens. Next base: position 228,059,117 of record NC_133653.1, on the reverse strand, counting down.
CTCCATTTAGAAATGCACTTTTGACATCCATTTGATAGACTTTGAAATTGGCATGAGCTGCATAGGCTAAGAAAATTCTGATGGCTTCAAGTCTTGCAACAGGAGCAAAAGTTTCATCAAAATATATTCCTTCTTGTTGATAATAGCCCTTAGTAACCAATCTAGCTTTGTTCCTGACTACTATGTCATTTTCATCCATCTTGTTTCTGAATACCCATTTGGTGTCAATAGGATTCTTTCCTTTAGGCTTGGATCCCAGCTTCTATACTTTATTCCTTTTAAATTGGTTTAGCACCTCCTGCATAGCTAAAATCCAATCAGGATCCAACAAAGCTTCTTCTACCTTCTTTGGTTCTTCCTTAGATAGGAAGCTGCTATATATACATTCTTCTTGAGTTGCTCTCCTTGTTTGAACTCTAGAAGATGCATCACCAATGATGAGCTTAAAGTGGTGATCCTTAGTCCATTTTCTTTGTTGAGGTAGATTAGCTCTAGATGAAGAGGCCTCGTTGTTGTCTTGATGTGTGACTGAGTTTTGATTATTAGAAACTCCCCCTGATTTTGTGAATCTTTGATTTGAGAAAGGGGAACTTTCTATAAGTGACCTCTTCTGACTTTCAGCTTCTCTTAATGACCCGACGGATGATGCACTATGTGTCCCGACGGATGAAGCTGATTATCTCCCGACGGATAAGGCAGATTGTCTCCCGACGAATAAAGCATTTTACAACTCGACAGATGTTGAATCATGTGCTTCATTAGTTGTAGATTTTTCTGCATTATCCTTATTTACTGTTTCTTGATCACTTTCATCATCACTGCCATCACTAACCATCTCCACATTATCAAACTTGAGGCTTTCATGGAAATCTCCATCTTGCAGTCCTTCAATCTTTTTGTCATCAAACACAACATGTATTGATTCCATAACAATGTTGGTTCTTAGATTGTAGACCCTATATGCCTTTTTCACATCATATCCAACAAAAATTCCTTCATCTGCTTTAGCATCAAACTTCCCATGTTGATCAGTTTGATTCATCAAGATAAAACATTTGCAGCCAAAGACATGAAGAAAATTTAAAGTTGGTTTCTTGTTCTTGAACAATTGGTAGGGTGTCATACACTTTGCTTGATTAATCAAAGAAATATTCTGAGTGTAGCAGGCAGTATTCACAGCTTCTGCCCAAAAATATGTTGGTAACTTTGTTTCTTCATGTTAGATATATTTGTGATGTCATGTCTAATAATGATTTGTGTTTAGTTTTCAGATCTTAACTAACAGGACAAATTAAGACTTAACTAGAAATCAGTACTTATACTAAAGTCAGAACTTAAGATAACAGAAGATATTTATCAGGAGATAATATCAAGACTTAAGAAGACATTCAGATAAGGAAGGCGGCTGATTGAAAGGAAAGAAGATTAAGACAAACACAAGAAGAGATATGCATGGAGAAGAATTCTATGAAGAATAGAAGACTTGGAGGAAAAGATAACTAATTGATATATTTTAAGATGCAGACTTATATTCAATATCGATTAGAAGATTATCTTGTAATTGTGTGTCTATATAAACATACCATAGGGTTTACACTATAAGTGTTATCTTAATCGAGAATATTATTCATTGTAACCCTAGCAGCTCTCGTGATATTTGTTCATCACTGAGAGAGAACGGTTCCATTATAATATTGTTTTATTAATAAGATTATTCTGTGTTTCATACTTGTGTTCTTAATTCGATTTGATTGTAGTATACGCTGTATTCAACCCCCTTCTACAGTGTGTGTAACCTAACACTTCAAGCATTGTCCTTGCAGCTTCAATAAGAGATCTATTTTTTCTTTCCACTACTCTATTTTGTTGTGGAGTTCTTGCTGCATAAAACTCATGCATTATCCCATTCTCTTCACAAAATGATCTTATCACAAAATTCTTGAACTCAGTTCCATTGTCACTCCTGATTCTTCTTACTTTAAAATCAGGATGATTTTTGACTTTCCTTATGTGATTGATAATGATTTCACTAGCTTCATCTTTAGACTTTAAGAAATATGTCTAAGATAACTTTGAGAAATCATCCACAATTACTAGGAAAAATCTTTTCCTTGAAATGGACAGCACATTGACTGGTCCAAATAAATCCATGTGTAGCAATTGCAAAGGTTCATCAATTATTGAATCAAGCTTCTTTCTGAATGATGCTTTGATATGCTTTCCTTTTGGGCAGGCATCAAACAATCCATCCTTAGAAAACTCCACTTGAAGAATTCCTCTAACCAGTTCTTTCTTGACAAGCTCATTCATGGTCTTGAAGTTTAGATGGGACAGCTTCTTGTGCCATATCCAACTTTCATCTTGACTTGCTTTATAGAGAAGACAAGTGACAGATTCTGCGTTAGATGAGTTGAAGTCAGCTAGATACACATTTCCTTTTCTCACACCAGTGAGAACCACTTTGTTGCTTCTTTTGTTTGTCACAACACAGGCTTCTAAATTGAAGGTTACTGAATTGCCCTTGTCACAAAGCTGGATGATTCTCAACAAATTGTGCTTGAGGCCATCCACTAGGGAAACCTCTTCAATGATGACATTGTCTTTTAAAATCAAGCCATAACCCACAATATAACCCTTGTTGTCATCTCTAAAAGTAATACTTGGGCCAACTCTTTCCTTGAACTCTATGAGCAGGGTAGAATCTCCAGTCATGTGCCTTGAAAAACCATTATCCAGGTACCAAAGATTCTTTATGTTTCCCTGCACACATCAAAACCAAATCAAGTTGATTTTGGTACCCAAGTTTCCTTGGGTCCTGCCTTGTTAGCTTTCTTCTTTGGTTTCTTATGTTTGATCTCATTTGACTTGGGAATTTTTGATTCATCCTTAGTCATTTGAGTTGGACCTTTGAAACCAGTCATTAAAACAGAATTAGCATGCACATTTTGATTAACAGGAAAAGGCATGTTATTTACAAACATGTTATTCCAGTAAGGCATGCTAAATGGCATTTGAGGCATACTAAATGCGGCATAATAAGGATTAGGTACAAATGGTATATTAGCAAATTGTGCATTCATATTCTGAGAAGACATAGCATTCATAGGCATGGTAGGCATAGCAGTCATGTTGGGAAAAGTGGGAGGCACAGACATAGGAGTAGTCATGGAAAGTTTGCAATTAACAGACAGGTGATTAACACTACCACACTTAACACAGATTTTTCTTGGTGCATATTTATCAGGTGTATAGTTGTTATGCTTGTTAATTCCTACTGTCCCATTTCAATTGTTTTTCTTTTTAGTTTCTGTTTTAACCTCAATCTTTTCTAATCTGTCATTCAATTGCTTGATGGACAGATGACCAACATTAACTTTCTTCTCCTTCTTCACTTGACTTGATTCTCCTAAAACAAAGTTTTTGGAAACTGGTCCATATTTTTCATTCAGCTTGGCAAGCTTAGCTTTGATCACAGGTTTACTCACAGCCGACGGATGTGGCTCTTTGTCACTCAATGGATAATCCTTTTGGTTTTAGACGGATGATTCTCATCATCCATCGAGTCCACATCTGTCAACAATCCTTCAACCAAGTTGGATTCCAGTTTCTCCTTACTCTTTTTCCAGGCCGCATCATAAAAGGACTCAATACCTTGAACTTTAGTGATTTGAGCATGGACATCTCTTGATGATTTCCATGCTTTAATCACCTCATGTTCTCGTTCAAACTGCTTCTTGAAAATCTCTTCTTTCTTTAAGGACTCAGTTAATTCATCCTTAGCAATCTTACACTCAGTTCTCAATTTTTCAAATTCAATAAACTGAGACTCTAGCACATTGTTCCTCTTACTTAAAAACAAATTATTTTCTTTAATTTTAGTATTTTCCTTAGTGAGGGACTTAAGTGTAACACGCAAGTGATATAATTCTGTAGACATGTCATTGATTGCATCATTACACTCAGCTTTAGATAAATGTGCTAGGTTAGTGGTGATTACCTGATTACCTGAAGAACTTGTTTCTGTTTCATCAGACTTGGCCATCAGGGCTAGATTGACATAGCTTACATCTTCATCTTCATCCAATCCATCAGCTGCCCAGTCATTTTTCTGTGTAATGAAAGCCCTTTCCTTTTGCTTGAGCAACTCAAAATATTTCTGTTTGTAATCAACAGGCTCAAACTTCTTTTTGCTGGAATCTGACTTTCTACACTCACTGGAAAAATGCCCTGCCAAGCCACATTTGAAACATTTAAATTTGGATTTATCCACCATGTTTCTACTTGGCTTGGCTGCTCCAAAGTTCTTTTTAAACTTGAGCTTGGAAAATCTTCTGGAAAGGAATGCTAAATGCTCATCAATATCATCCATGTCATTTTGGCTCAAATGATCTTCATTTTCAGCTACCAGCCCTTTACTCTTGTTCTCACAGACCTTTGAAGTAGACTCAACAACTTCTACTTTCATATCTTTCTCCTTCTCTAACTCAGCAACCAGTGCTATGGACCCTCCTTTCTTCCTTCCTTTCTACATCCTCTCATCTTGCTCTATTTCAAGCTCATAAGTTTTCAGGATTCCATACAGTCTCTCCAAGGTAAACTCCTTGTAATCCAGAGAATTTCTCAATGAGACTGTCGTTGGTTTCCACTCCTTTGGAAGAGATCCAATGAACTTGAGGTTAGAGTCTTTTATCTGATAGACTCTTCAATGCAACTTCAGAGCATTTAGTAATTTTTGAAATCTACTAAAAATATCAGTGAGAGACTCACTATCTTTACAATAGAAGTGCTCATATTGCTGAATTAGAAGCTCCATCTTATTCTCCCTTACTTGCTCAGTACCATCACAAATAATCTGGATAGTGTCCCAAACCTCCTTGGTTGTTTTGCAGTTAATGATGTTATCAAACATATCACCATCAACTCCATTGAACAATATATTCATGGCCTTCTTGTCTTTCCTGACTTGCTCAATATCAGGATCTGACCATTCATGCCTAGGCTTTGGAATAGATGGTTCATTGCCTGTTGCAGCTCTCATTGGTACATGGGGACCTCTCTCTATGCAATCCACATAGGCTTCATCTTGAGAAAGAAGATGTAGATGCATTTTCATCTTCCAGTGGTGATAATTATCTTTGTCCAGAAAAGGAATTTTAACTCCAACATCCTTCTTGTTCATCTTGCTGTTTGTTGTGATCTTTACACTCTTTGTACTTCAAGAGCTTGCTCTGATACCAATTGTTATTCCCTAACTATACAACAAGAATTACAGAAGGGGGGTTGAATGTAATTCTGGCTTCTTTTTCAAGATTTAAAAACATTTCTTAACTCGACAGATATATATGTGTTTTGATTTGCAAAGTGAGGAATGAAAGGATTAAATAAATCAAACACAAAGTAATAAAAACACAAGTCTTTAAAACTTTGTGGTGGATTTGAATATATCCACCAGATATATATATATATATATATATATATATATATATTTATTTAAGAACTCTGTGAAGCTCAAATTGGCTCACAGCTGCTTTACAAGTTGAACAAACAAACTACAGAGAAATTCTTCACAAATATAACTTTTTCTATTTCTCTCCTAAAATGTGTTTGCTTAGTTATTTGTTCTACTAGCTAACTTGGTTTATATATCACCAAGTTTACATGGTAATAAGACAGGATAATAAAATAAAATCTATCAAGTCTAACTCCATGTTGCTTCATTACTCTATTCCAGCATCTTTAAAAATCTTCATAACTTGCATGGAAATGGTAATGCTTCTTTGTTCTCAATTTCCTGCTAAACAGGCTGCCACATTCCTTTTACAAACACCCAACGCATGTGACTGTGTTGTCACAATCAACAGATATTTGAATTGATCATTCGTCGGGTATATGCTTGTTATCTGTCGGGTAGCTTTGTTGATCATCCGTCGGGTAGCTTTGTTGATCATCCGCCGGGTAGCTATTTGACACTTGACTCCATTTCACTTATGCAGAATTATAAGACATCTCATATTTACAATTAATCAACCTATTTTGCATATCTACCAGTAGTCAGCATGACTCATAAGCTCCTACAGAATTTACACAAAGTTGTCTGCAGAAATATGCTACAATACTTATTATTACATAAGCTACTCACTCGATGGATGTCAAATCATCATCCGTCGAGACTATATTTGAATCATCCGTCGGGACTATATTTGATCATCTGTCGAGTGCTACAAAATTCACTTAGTTAAATCTACTAAGGTGTTTTGTATAATATATCATCAAGTTCACAACATATTCCTAACATCCATATATAAAAGTTTAAGTTCACATATCATGGAACAACTTCCAATCATTAGATTTTAGGATTATCATCAAGAACATAATAAAAATTATGATTTAAATCCTTTTTTTCTAACAGACACGAGAGACAATAGCAGGGGGTTTGAAGTTGCAGCTTCAGAAGTCAAACTCTCTGCGAAAAAATGGGACTCCTGTACCTTGGGCAAAAGCAGTATGGCATTCTCTTGCAATCCCAAAGTGTTCTTACATACTTTGGTTAGCTTTAAAAAATAGGCTCCTAAGGCCATCTCCAACAGTTGTGATCCAAAAATCCAAATTTGGATCACCAACTAATCCAAATACTGATCCAAATTTCTGACCAATTCCAACAGTGTGATCCAAATATTTGATCCAAATTATTTTTTACATATAATAATGTATAAAAATCATATTAAGAAATTTTATCATAAATTTATCATTTAATCATTATTAATAATTTATGTTGTGCAAGAAATACCAGTACTTTAACAAGACTACGTCAAATTGACAACCTTAATTAAGTTGTATTGTAATCTTAGTTTGCATTTGTACTTGTAAAATTTAAAGTCTGTAAAAATATAAAAGAGCAGACTGGAGTCTTTTTGTTTAAACAGTATCAAGCCTAAGGATTCTATCTGGAAGAAGATCAAGAAGGTCATGCCTCAGAAGAATTTTGAAGAAGCTTGGAGTTGAAAAAATCTGTTTGGATAAAAATATTCTAAGTCAAAGATCTGTACAAGTCACAGATTTAGTGTTATAGAGAAGTCACTCGAGAACTCCAAATGACTTATCGAGAAGTTAGAAAAGCTAATAGAGAACTCATAAAGATATCGATAAGCCAAATCGAAGACATGAAGATTGGAGATATTGACAAGTCATTTCTTCACTAGAGAACTCAGAGTTATTGACAAGTCTGCATTCATTAGAGAACTCTGAGTTATAGATAAGTCAAATTCCACTAGAGAACTCGGAGATATCGATAAGCCAAAATTCACTAGAGAACTCTGAGTTATCGACAAGTCAAATTTGACTAGAGAACTCTGAGTTATCGATAAGTCAATAAGCCACTAGAGAACTCAGAGATATCGATAAGTCAAAGTGAAGATATGAAGATTAGAGATCTCTACAAGTCAAATTTACTATGGATTATTAGAGATCTCGATAAGCCAATATGCTTATCGAGATGTCAAGTTCTCTATAGACCAAAGGGAGATCTCGAGGTAAAATCTCAAAGTACAAAATTGCAGATCAGTTCAATATCCAAGATCTACAATTCAAACAGCTGGATTGACAAGTCTACAAAAAGCAGCTTGAAGGATGTGCAAGATCAATGGTGAAGATTAACTGACAAAGGAAGATCAAAGTAAACACAGGATGCTAAGATATGCTAAGCCATAAATGGAAGATAAACTTTTCCTAAAATGGAAATGATAAGTGACAGTTTACTAAAGTTAATAGCATGTCTTATTGTACACTGTGTAAACCAGCAATTAACTAAATTATAAAGTTAACACTGGTCCTTTAGTTAGTATAACAATTTAGATAGAAAATCTTGTAACATTCTCAAGGAGAAGCTAAGCTCTTTATCAACAAAGAGCCTAGAAATTTTGTAGCAAAACATTCTTAATTTTAATATAAAATTAAGTGAGTTTTGAAAAGATCTGTGTTCTTTATTATTGTATGTTTAATTTCTGCAGTAACATATTTCATTACAAGATTCAATTTACTTTGTTCAACCAGAAAAAGAATTCAAGAAAAGCATAAAAACAGTAAATCACATTCACCCCCTGTGTGTTATTCACTTCTTAACTATTTATATAACATTTCATAAATTAATTAAATCAAAATAAATTAATACACATAAAAATATTAAAAATGTGTACTTAATTCACGAAAAATACATTTATTGCAATAGTTAACCCACAAAATATCATTGATACACACTAATTTTCTGAATTAGTATATTCTTCCCACAAATGCTCAATTAATCCATCTTTAAGTGCAATACGTGCCTCTTTATTTTTAAGTTTTCTGTGACGGTTTAGGATTTTATGTTTTCTAGTATCGTTTTCGAGTCATTTTATGTGTTGTAATTTCTTGTACGCATTTTATGTAATTTTTATTTTATGTAATGTACTTCTATTTATGTTTTAATGAAATTATGTTTTTCATTATTTTAAGTTTTATTTTAAAAATAAATTGTGTTAACTATTAATTATATTCTGTTATTAATTATATATTTAAAAAATCAAAAATTAATTTAAAATCTCATAAACTACAAATAACAAAATCATTATTTTATATTAAATCAAGTGATCCAAATTTGGATCACCATTTGGATCACTGTTGGAATTGAATTTTGGGTAATCTGCCCCAAATTTGGATCTTTGGATCACTGTTGGATTTGCCCTCATTGATCCAAATTTGGATCACTATTTGGATTACTGTTGGAATGGAATTTGGGGTAATCTACCCCAAATTTGGATTTTTGGATCACTGTTGGATTTGCCCCAAGGAAAGAGTGTATGATAAGCTTCGGGATGACCACAAATCCTTCTTTTTTGTTATTTAATGATGCCCAGGAGTGTACACCTCACATTTTCAGCTCCTGACAATTTGCTAGTAGTGTGTTTCCTATATGTATTTTTTGTACTGTTCAAATTAAGCGATTGAATACTAATTTACGTCTAATCTATAAGATCAAACATAGTCATGAGTGATTTTATTGGATCCGTATTTATGAGTACTTTAATACAATGAAATTTTTATACTAATATGAAATTAAAAATATTAACAATCAAAAGTGTGCATTGGCAAACGTATACAACACAAAGAGGAAACATTTTTAGGGACCGAGGGAGTACTATTTAAAGTGCAGCTCCTTTTAGTTTGTTACAAAACTGGGACTAACTTGGATGGTAACTTCACAAATGTACGGAGGAGCAACATTCAAAAACTCATGGATAGGGTTAAGCAAAACCGAACCGAGAACCGAACCGTGCTAATTCGGTTTGGTTCGGTTCTGATTTTTCAAAAATTCGGTCAAAAACTCATGGATAGGGTTAAGCAAAACCGAACCGAGAACCGAACCGTGCTAATTCGGTTTGGTTCGGTTCTGATTTTTCAAAAATTCGGTCTATTCGGTCCAGACCGAATACACCGAAATAAAATTCGGTTCGGTCCAGTTCTTTTAAAAAATATTTCGGTCCGGACCGAATAGACCAAATTATAAATGCTATACTTTTATATTATATACATTTTAGATATATATCTTAATAATTATAATCATAATTTTTAATTTGTAATTGTATTTATACACTCTTAATACTGTATATATCACCTAACTTTAGTTATATTTATATTTTATAATTTTTGGTTTAAAATTTTAATAAAATTTTATTGCTTTTAAAAATTCGGTCCGTTCGGTCCAAATCTGGTCCGAATTATTTCGGTTCGGTCCGGTCCATATTACAATTTTGTTTCGGTCCGGTTTAAGAAAAAATAGTAATTCGGTTTTTCGGTATATTCGGTTCGGTCCAAAACCGGACAGAACCGACCGAATACTCAGCCCTACTCATGACTACCCGTACCTGGTAGCGTCATTTGGAAGGAAAGAAACAAGAGAGATTGCATAATGTTGGTAGTTGCTTAAGCAGCTTCTATCAACATTCGAAAGGGCAAGAGTCCCGTGCAATAAGGTGCCACTATTACAAATTTTAGAAGTTATTTTACATGTTTCATTGTTTTTCATTCTAATCAAAATATTACGGCGGTTTACTTACAGATTTTTTTTTCAATTTTCTAAAAAAAATTCACTTTTCTATTTTTAAGAAAACTATTGAAAAATAAAAAAAAACATGTTTCAAATTAAATTAAACAAAAAAGTAGAAAAATATATAAATACTTCTCAACTTGAAATATATATATAATTTTTTGGCAATTTGTCAAATATACCAACTTTTGGATATTTATTTACATCTCTACTACCTTACTTAAAATCTTACAAATTTACTATCTTTATAAACATACAAATAATTAAATTGCAAAAATACCATCCCTCTACCCTATTTACTATCCTCATCCTTCCTCACCTCATCTTCCTTCACCACAACCTTCTCCTCAACCCTCTCCTCTTCCATCATAACCACAACCTCCTTCTGCCGCCGATGATAGGGTATAAGAGACCCGGCTAGGATTTAACCTGGATCTAAAGGGTACCAGACTCAATCGATGTACCGAGACCCCCCTCTCCCAGTACAATCAAATGGAGAGACCAGACCCAGGCCCATCCCATGACCCGGATCCGGATCCAACCCGGAACCCAGACCTAATGCCTACCCGGATCCGGATCAGGACTCAAGCCACCATGAGGGGAATTCCTAGCAAACACATGCACATCCCACAACCCGCCAAGCAAGGGTACGTGGGCACGTGACTTCGACAGCTATCAACAACCAACACACCAGACAAGCACGGCACGTGTCAGAGGCCGTTAGGACACTCTAAAGGTGGTCCTCCCCTGGACACGTGTAATCAATCCACCCAAGCCAGGCGTCCTCCGCTCCCTTAATCCAACGGCCCAGATTTAGAGGTAACTACCCCTAAACCCTACCTTGGGGATATATATACCCCAAAGGCTGAAGGGTTTAGGGGTTAAAAAATATTCACACTCACACACTCTCATACATTCAAAAACACACAGCAGCCATCACATATACACATCCATACACACACACACACAGCAGCCCTTACATTGCTTACATAAACCTTCTTCTTCTCCAATGCCTGCTCTTATTCTCACACCGGAGGCGCCGTGGGAGCCAAACCCCCCTTCCGGTGTTGTTTTGCAGGCGCCCAACCAGCAGCTACACCTCACCCCCGCACAAAAGGTCCAGGAACATCGTAGGACGGAGCCGCCCGCTCACCGGAGTTATCATTTGGCACTAGAAGGAGGGGCGCTCCATCCTTGGGTCTCGGTGCCCCTGGATTCATCTTCATCAGCAAACTCTTGAGAGAGTCCACTTTCAAACCTGTAAGAACATAAATAACCAAACTCTTTCTTGAAATATGAATGTTCATTTTAGTCACGTGTGTGTGAGCTTGTTGCTTTAGGCCACGTTTGTGGGAGCCCGCCCTTGTTTGTTAAGTTTTGGTTGTTTAGGGTTTGATAATCTTGAAGCCTGGGGTTTGGTAGTCTTGGTGATTTTAAAATCCAGAACTGTTTTAGCTTGCATATTTTCTTTTGTGTTCAAGAGCCTGCTGTTCTTGTTTGGTATTATTGATAGCAAAACCCAGAAAGTTTGCTTGCTGCTATTTTGGAAATTTTTTGTAACATTCAAAAAAGCAACCTCAGATCCATATTTGTAGCCTCAAATCTTGGTCAGTTGTTTGTACAATTGTGGTAATGGCAAGAGCAGGAAAAAGTACAGCTGGTAGGCCCTCCGCCAGTACCCACATTCAGGATCAAGACCCTTCTCAAGCCCAAGAACCTGGAGGAGACAGGGAGACCCTCCAGGAGCAAGCACTGACACAGCATACCCCGATCAGGGATGCTAGAAATGTCATAGAGCTAAATCAGTACAAGTACACCAATGTTCCAGTTGCAGAGGAGCATATGGCTAACTTAACAAGCCATGAACTTGCTAAAGCAATCAGGCTCTACAGAGATGAACAAGCCCGGGCTCAGATGGAATTTGAACAAGATGATGGGCAAGAAGAGTCTGGGGACTCTCAGCAATCCAGGAGATCTGTCTTCGACCGAATTGGGGCTAAGGCGAAAAAGAATCAAAAAGAGCCTAGTAAGAAGGAGACAGAAGCAATCAGAAAGAAAAAGTTAGAAGAAATCAGAGAAAAGATAAGAAAAGAAGAGGAAAAGCTGGAGCAAAAAATTCAGAAAAGAATGCAGCTGGAGGAGGAGAGGCTCCTAGCTAAAACAAGAGGAAAAAGAACTCGGAGGGACCCTACCCCCGAACTCATTTCCGATGACGAAGAGGAGGGTCAGAAAGACCTCAAGGAAATGATCTACGAGCTCCAGAGAAAAATGGAGAAAGAATCCGGGGTGGAAGTTGGGGAGACCCTCACGCCCTTCAGCCACACCCTAGAAGCCATCCCCGACAGAAAAATCTCAAACACTACAACTTCGATTCTTTCGATGGGCTGGGGGATCCGGAAGAGCACCTCAACTACTTCGAACAGATAGCTCAGATATACTATTACAATGTCTTGACGAAATCCAGATTCTTCGCCTCGACCCTCAAAGGAGGGGCTCAAAGATGGTTCAGCAGAATCCCATCAAGAAGCATCCACTCCTGGAAAGAATTCAGAGAAGCCTTCCTTAGAAGATTCAGAGCCAACAAAACACATGAAATGCACATGTGCCACCTAGAGACAATCCGCCAGTATGATAACGAAGCACTCTTGGCCTATATGCGGAGGTTCCAGGAAGCCATCAACAAAGTTTCGAATCTCGATGAAAGGGAGGCTCTAAGCATATTTCGAAGAAACCTGGATCCAGAGCACAACGAGAGGTATATTGTGGAGTTGATAAACAAAGAGCCCCAAAGCCTGGCCGCTGCTTATTCAATGGCAGCCCAGTTCATAAAAGAAACGGATGTTCTCCAGGAAATGAGAATAACTCGGAATGGAGGAAACAGGAACAAATCTTCTGATGACCGACCGAAAGGGGGTTACCATCAGGAGAAAAAGTTCAAACAAAGCAACCAAACCCAGCAAACAAATATTGTACAAAACACCCCAATATTCCAAAGATTGGGTCCTAAAACAGAATCCAAAAGTGATCCCGGTCCCCCTAGGCAGCAAAGGGAGCCTAGGCAAGAGCCAGAGTGGACACAACTAAACAGGACCCGGGAAGAGATACTGAAGAAGATCAAGGGAAAGCCATTATACTATCCTCCAAAGCCAATGCAGACTCCCCCAGAGAGCAGGCCTTACAACAACCCCCTTTTTTATTCATCTCCAAGCTAGCTGAGAGATGCCTACCCTTTTTTGACATGTTAAAAGGAGCAACCAACAAGAAAAAAGTTAATTGGAGCCCGGAATGCCAAAGCGCATTTGAAGAAATCAAAAGGTACCTTTCTCAACCCCCTGTGTTAACAAAAGCTCAACCCGGGGAACCCCTATCCCTTTACCTGTTAGCAGGGGCCCTGGCAGTTGGAGCAGCCTTGATCAGGGAAGAGAATGGCAAACAGCAACCAGTTTATTATGTGAGCCAAGTTCTGAAAGATGCAGAGACCCGGTACCCGAGGCTAGAAAAGTTTGCTTTTGCCTTAGTCACAGCATCCAGGAAACTCAGACACTACTTCCAGGGAAGGGAGGTACGAGTTATAACAAATCAACCATTAACGAAGATAATACACAAGCCAGATGTCTCAGGGAGGTTGGTAAACTGGGCAGTTGAGCTAAGTCAGTTCAACCTAAGTTTCATTCCTAGAACAGCAATCAAAGCCCAGGCTCTAGCTGATTTCATCATAGAATATAATTTCCCAGAAGAAGAGCCCGTGCCCATGTGCATTGACCCTGAGAGAAACACAGATCAAGAAACAGAAGCCTGGGCTCTCAAAGTTGATGGTTCTTCAACCAATGAAAGATCGGGAGCCGGGCTCATCCTAAAGAGCCCAGAAGGGTTCACAATCCAAACAGCGATCTCCTTTGCATTCTCAGCAACAAACAACCAAGCAGAGTACGAGGTCTTGATTGTAGGATTGAAGCTAGAAAGAACACTTAGGATCCAGAATCTCAAAATCTACAGCGACTCCCAGATCGTCGTAAAGCAAACAAATGGCGAGTACATAGCCAAGGATCCAGTTCTAGCCAAGTACCAAGCTCTGGTCCAAAGCTACCTCACCTTGATACCAAAAATACAAGTCATCCAAATTTGCAGAGAGGAAAATTCAGAAGCTTATACACTATCTAAGATTGTTCAAAATTCATCAGACCTGGATTGCTCCGTCTACTTCGAAGAATTGCAGAAACCAAGCACAGAGTCTGAGGAAGTCATGGAAATAGACAACACTCCGAATTGGATGACTCCATTCATTAACTACTTGGAGAAGGGAGAGCTCCCGGAGGATAAAGGGAAGGCATAAAGGTTAAAGGCAAAAGCTTCAAAATTCTTCATGGAAGAGGGAATACTCTATCGCCGGACCTTCTCCTCCCCAATCCTCAAGTGCATAGGCCCAAGAGAATCACAATACTGCCTCATGGAAGTTCACGAAGGAATCTGCGGGGACCACATGTCCGCAAAAGCACTAGCTCGCAAAATCATAAGGCAGGGGTACTACTGGCCTACTATTCACCAGGATTCAATAGACTTTGTGAAAAAATGTAAGGAATGCCAACTCTTCAGCAATGTGACACGGATGAGCCCAGTCCTACCTTCTTCAGTCTTGTCACCAATCCCATTTGCTGTATGGGGCATTGATATCATGGGACCCTTTCCCAGGGCCAGAGGAGACCTCTGGTACTTACTAGTCTCAATTGATTATATGACAAAATGGGTAGAGGCAAAGGCAATGAGAACAATAAACCAATAAGACTGCATCAAGTTCATGGATAACATTCTGATGAGGTTCGGGATCCCGAGAGTACGGGTCTCAGATAATGGTCCGCAATTCGTTGGTTCAGAATTCGAATCCTACCTTCAAGAACGGGGTATCCGGCACAAGAAGTCATCTGTAGCCTACCCTGAAGGGAATGGCCAAGTTGAAGTAACAAATAGAATACTTCTCAGGGGCATAGAGAAGAGACTCAAGGAAAGCAAAACCAAATGGCCAGAAGAATTACCTAATATACTTTGGGCATACAGAACAAGCCCCAGAACAAGCACAGGAGAAACCCCCTTCAAGCTGGCTTATGGAACTGAAGCCATGCTACCAATTGAAGTAGGATCCCCCTCCCATCGAGCAATCAACTTTGATGAGATAGCAAATGAGGAGGGGCTCAGAACGAATATTGAGCTAATTGATGAAGTCTGAGACCAGGCAGTGGCAAGAATGGAAAAGTATAAGCTGAAAACAAGAGAGCACTTCAGCAAGAAGTCCCGGGTCAAAAACTTTCAAGTTGGAGACCTGGTCCTTCGAGACACGGAAGCTTCAGACCCCACCAATACTGGAAAGCTAATGCCAAAGTGGGAAGGCCCATACAAAGTCAAGGAAGTTCTAAGGTCAGGAACATACAAGCTCATGAACATGGATGAGTCTGAAGTACCAAATACATGGCATGGAGTCAGGCTCAGAAAGTTTTACCAGTAGAAAAAGCAACCAAAAGCAACCAGAACTTGCAGCCTATGGCAAGCAACCAATCTATGATCCTATATTTTGTATGAAAAAATTTGCAAATCAATGAAAAGAATTTTCCTTTCTCAGAAAATTATTACTTTTAAATTACCAGTTATGGAAGTAAAAAACAACCCGGGTACGTTCTCATACCCGGGTTAAAAGCAAAAAACAAAAGCAACCACTATGTACTTACATTTTCTAAGTACATAAAGCAAAAAAGCAAACATCAACCCGGGTGGGTTTTAAACCCGGATTGAAAGCAAATTTAAAAGCAAAAAACAACCCGGATTAGCATTCAAATCCGGGTTGCAAACAACAATTATGTACTTACATTTCTAAGTACATAAAGCAAAAAAGCAAACATTAACCCGGGTGGGTTTTAAACCCGAATTGAAAGTAAATTTAAAAGCAAAAAACAACCTGGATTAGCATTCAAATCCAGGTTGCAAACAACAATTATGTACTTACATTTTCTAAGTACATAAAGCAAAAAAGTAAACATCAACCCGGACACGGTTCCATACCCGGACCAACCCTGGTACGAACCCAATCCGGATTAGGGGCTATAACCAGGATCCGGATTGCTAAAAAAACAGATCAAAGAAAAGCAAATATTTTCTACAACGGAAGAAAAGTTTAAAGCACAATCTGGATTGCCATCAACCCGGAACAAATCCAAATATTACATATAATTCAAATAAAAGTACGATAATGGAAAATCCTAGAAAATGAAATTACATGGGCTGGGCCCGGGAAGCTTAGCAAAGCTGGTCCGGATCTATAGGAAGTTAGGGCTCGGACCATCATATGGTTCCGGTTCCCCTTGACCTTGCTCAACTGCAGCCTTTGCAGCAAGGAACTCCTGGATGAAGCTCTCCCAGGAAGCCAAGGGGTCAGTCTTGATGTGGCGCTCAGCAACGACCCAGGACCTGCGCACCTCGGGAAACCCGGCCTGAGCGACCTCAAAGTCATAAACATCGCTAGCCTTGAACTCAGCAATGATAGCCTCCTTGTTCAGATTTTCTTTAGCAGCAAGCTCGGCCTTGAGCCTCTCCACTTCCTTGGCCAGCCCCTCAGCCCGAGTCTCGGAGTCCTTCAGCTTCTCATTCAACCCGGCCTCCACCACGCGGAACCCCTCCCGGGCCTCCTCCAGCTCTCCCCTCAGGGAATCGGAAAGCATCTTCTCGGCTTTAGTCCGGTTGTTGGCCTCCTTGAGCTCAGTGAAAGCAACATCGGAGCAAATGGATATTGCACTCCCAAGCTGAGAAATAAAAAAAAACATACTTATGAGCAAAGCATAAAATAAATTAGGGGGCATAACCCGGAACTAAGAGAATAAAAATTCAGCAATCACCTGCCCTCATTGACCTGTGACCCTCTTCAAGGCAGCAGCCATGTTGTAGCCCTCAACCTCCTCCCAATCTTCTTCGGAGGGGATACTGGACATGAACCCGGCCAGGTCAATAAGGCTCTTTGTCCCTATCCGGATAGGAGCCCCATCCGGCCCCTTCCCTTCCGAATCACATATGACCCGGTCAGCAACAACAACTTTTCTGCGGGGAGGCTTTCCCGGGGCGGACTTCCTCTTCTTCGAAGGAGGTTCCTCGTCAGAGATTTCCTGGACGTCCGGGTCCTTGGCCAAGGGCGCATTGGCCGGATCAGCCACATTCCGGAGGAGAAGATTCGGCACCGCCCTCTACATCCGCAGATCCGGATCCGGTACCAGGGGCCCCTTTGGTTGTCTTGTATGCCAATCCCAATGAGTTGAAAGCTGCTGCATAAGCTGAAGAAGACATTATGGCCCGGGATGCGGGGTTGTAATGCGGCAAACCTGAAAAATGGAAAAAGAAAACTATCAGCACAGGATTGATAAAAATGCAAAGACTACAAAATCCGGAAATAAAATACTACAGTAAGCCCGGACCATGGCAAGACGTTTTATGCAAATTAGCTACAAGTAAAAAACAAAAAGATACATTGATCCAGATCATCAGGAAAAGTAGAGGGACCCGGATCAAAGACCAAAATAGGCTTTGATCCGGACCAAAAATTACAAGTTACTAGCAAAAGGAGGGTAATCCGGTTCTCCAAGCTGGGATGGGGACCCGGATCAAAAAAAACATTAAACAAGAACTTACAGCCAAGTTGGAACAGGAGTTTATGGTTCATAAACGTATCCCAGGTCGGCTGGAACCCGAGACTACCACAGAAATTCCTAATCTGGTCTACAGCCTCCCACTCTAAGATCTCCGGGTTAAACTTCGTTTTAACTTCCCCAGCTGTGAAGTAAGGGAGATACTCCAAATCGTACCCCTTCAACATCAATATCTCCCCATTCCAATGTTTCAAAGAAGTCTGGTGCATAACCGGTTTGGACCTACCCGGACCAAATCCACACTCTGTTGCCCGGAACCTCAGCTCATAAAAAGGCTTCTGGCTTGACCTAGAAAGGTAAAATATCTGGTGGAACAACTTGAAGGTAGGCGTGAGCCCGGCCTTGTTACAGCAAGCTATGAACCAGGTCATAGACTTGATTCCGTTCGGGGTTATCTGCATTGGGGATATCCTATAGACGTACTTGCACAGGTGCTTAAGAAAAATATGGCAGCGGGGGCTCCACCCGGACCTTAAATGCTCCAGTCAGACCGGAACAAAACCATCCGCAAGACGATGGAAGATCCTCTCATGCGGCTCGGGCCACCTCCAAGCGATATCAGGAGTCAATTGAAAAGCAACCCAGATTGCCTTGTCCATATCACCCGGGTCAGCTTCAGCATAAAAATCCTTCAGCTGGTAATGATCCCGGCTGATCCCAAAAGAAGCAAAAGCTGCCACCAGGGCGCCCTGATCATAAACGCCCGGGTGGCCATCCTCGCGCCTCTCGTATCTGACCCGGGTATAGTATATGCTATCCTCAAACCCGGGTGGCTTTCTAACAAAGTGATATTTAATATCGGACCAACGGCCATCCGGAGTGAAAATAACAGAGTTCTCTGGAAGCCTCTTGAACCGGAAGCTCGAAATCGTTCCCACAGACCCGGACCCCTTTCTAACCATCTCGCCCCGGATCTGTTCTCTACCAGACGAATCCGGATCACTCTCCTCGTCAGAAAAGTTGGGATAGCAATTATAAACTTTCCTAGCTCGCTCCTTGATCCGGACCATATACCTATTAAAATGAAGGTCAGTTAGCCTGGGCCCTACAGATTTTATTTGTCTTACTAAGTGGTCCGGATCAGGTACGTTATGTTAGCTTTACCATAACCTAATGATCCGGACCACCAATGCAAGTCCAACCCGTAAAAACATCAACGATCCGGATCATGTTAACTACAATCCAAAAAAGCAAACCACCATGGACCCGGATCTTGATGGCAAAAACCCAGATCCGAATCCTTCGCAACAAAAAAACTTAAAACAAAACCCATATACCCGGATCCCAACGGCAAACACCCATGCCCGGATCAAAAGCAACCAAAAAACAGATAAAACCTAAGTCATACAATCCTACCATAAACCTCCCCCAAATCCGGATCCTACACTCCAACCCGGATCAAAATCAAAACCCTAACACGCAAACAGTTATTTTGAGAATCAAAGAGCAAAACACACACACTTTTCATATACATACATAAATTTTCTTCCAAGAACACGAAGAACAGCCCCAAAAAACCCAGAAAAATCAAACGAAAAACCCATACAAATCAACAAAAATCGAGCCTAAAACACAGAGAAACATACAGATCTACAAATAAACAAAAAACCAAGCAACAAAAACGACCAAAAACCTCGATTTGCATTACCAATTCGAAGACATATAACCGAGTCTCAAGCATGCAAAATCAAAATTCGAAAAGCAAAATCGGAGAACAAATTAATAAAACAAGAAAGAAGAGAATCTTACAAGTCAATTGAAGATGGATGGAGAAAGCAGCGACACGCGGAGGCAAGAATCAACCAAGAGCACGACACTTCGTAGAAAAATGAGAGAAAATGAAGAGAGAACTAAGTGACTGTTGATTTTCCTTCTGATGATGAATAAAAAAGAAAAGAAGAAGAGAAGGGGCGTCGACCTTTTATAGGCATAAATGAGGACAACTACCCCTGCCACGTGGCAGGATCCTACTGGTTCCAGAAGCAGTTACAAAAAAATAATACATATATATGTGTAATTACACACATATAAATGCAAATTAAACCCATAATGATTATGGGCCAAGTTTTTAGGAAATAACTGCCCAAATATTCAAATTCGTGGGAGGGAATAAACTGAAAGACGTTACAACTCCTCGACTTTTCAAATTCCACGGCCCTTACCCGGACCAAGAGCCCTAAGCCGGGTCATTGTCAACCGGATACAGATTTGGAAGAGAAAATTACCCAAGGTCAATCCGGATATCTCTACTACACCAGATCCGGATTGGGGGACAACCAGGAGCAGAAATTTTTCTAAGGCATCAACCATTCTACCTTAATCCGGATTGGCATCTACTACACCAGATCCGGATTGGGGGGCAACCAGGAGCAGAAATTTTTATCCTAAGGCAACCATTTAATCTTACTCTACTCCCTCATCCAGAAAATCTGCATAAGGGAGTGGGGGCAAATGATAGGGTATAAGAGACCCGGCTAGGATTTAACCTAGATCTAAAGGGTACCAGGCTCAATCGATGTACCAAGACCCCCCTCTCCCAGTACAATCAAATGGAGAGACCAGACCCAGGCCCATCCCATGACCCGGATCCGGATCCAACCCGGAACCCAGACCTAATGCCTACCCGGATCCGGATCAGGACTCAAGCCACCATGAGGGGGATTCCTAGCAAACACATGCACATCCCACAACCCGCCAAGCAAGGGTACGTGGGCACGTGACTTCGACAGCTATCAACAATCAACACACCAGACAAGCACGGCACGTGTCAGAGGCCGTTAGGACACTCTGAAGGTGGTCATCCCCTGGACACGTGTAAGCAATCCCCCCAAGCCAGGCGTCCTCCGCTCCCTTAATCCAACGGCCCAGATTTAGAGGTAACTACCCCTAAACCCTACCTTGGGGCTATATATACCCCCAAGGCTGAAGGGTTTAGGGGTTAAAAAATATTCACACTCACACACTCTCATACATTCAAAAACACACAGCAGCCATCACATATACACATCCATACACACACACACACAGCAGCCTTTATATTGCTTACATAAACCTTCTTCTTCTCCAAAGCCTGCTCTTATTCTCACACCGGAGGCGCCGTGGGAGCCAAACCCCCCTTCCGGTGTTGTTTTGCAGGCGCCCAACCAATAGGTACACCTCACCCCCGCACAGAAGATTCAGGAACGCCGTCGTACGGAGCCGCCCGCTCACCGGAGTTATCAGCCGACACCACCGCCGCCATCTCCGCCGACGGCACCAGCGCCGGAGCTTCACTCACCGGCGTCATGGGAACCTCCAGCAAAGTCATTTTAAAATAGAGTTCAATAGATTCGGTGCCATCTCGTGAAACCTAGAAGGGTCCTAGTAACTGCTGTTGTTGCTGCGTGTTCTGTTGTCCGACGGGTGATTCATTTAATCCTCCTCCTTGTATTGGAAGAATCCTCTAATGGTTACCTCTCGTAAGCTGCGTTACTAAATGATGCCGCCATTATAACTATCGGTCCAGATGCTAAAATTGTCCCCACCACAGCTCCGCCTACCACCTGTCCTTGTCCTCCGGCTAAGTATATTGTTAGACCAGTAGCTGCCGGCGGTGCTGGAGGTGGCAGAAATGACTAATTATAATTAGTTAAAAGTCTACTCTCAATAAAATGGCCCCGCAGGGGCACTCATTTTTCACTATTTGCAACCACGTGAGCATCTTATTTTGCAACTAAATGTAATTTTTAACAAAAATTTTCAAATTTGCATTTATGGTTGCAAATATGGTTGTTAGCAGTTGCAGATATGGTTGCAAATGCAACCTCCGTATTTTTGCAAATATTTTTTGAAAGATAGTATTTTTGCAATTTATTTTAAAAAATGACAGTATTTTTACAAAAATTCTTTTTGACTTGGATATTTATGAAAAAAGCCCTAATTTTTTTGTGTAATTAATGAACAATGGTAAATATTGTTATTGCCAACAAAAATTATATTATAAAAACTGTTTTTAAATTATTTAATCACATTTATATAGTTTTCAATATTTGTACTATGTATCAACTTTTATGTATTATTATGTTAACAATTTATTTGTGATTATTTCATTAATATAAATTTATTTAAATTTTTGTGAGTTTGTTTTGTCTTTATTTTAAAACAAATGTATAAATATTAATAATATTAATTATATTACTATTAATAATATTCATGTATGATTCATAAAAAAAATATATTAATATATTATGCATATCTTACATAAAAAGGTAGTGAATAAAAAGGTAGTGAATTTATGTATATTTTGGTTAGAACATGGTGAACACGGTGAGTGAATGTTTTTAATTTAATCACATTTTCTTAAATTAAAAAATAATAAAAAACTGTTTTGTTTTCCAGAGTTTTCTCATTCATAGTTATAAATATTTTCTAATTTTTATTTTAGAAAATACTAGCTTAAAACTCATGCGATGCACGGATCACACAGATTTTTTTTAATATTATATTTTTTTAAAAAGAAATTATTGAATTCAATTATTAATTTTGTTCATTTAAAAATTTAAATGATATAACTTCATGATAATTATATTAGTATATGTTCATAACTTTTTAGAACATTTAAACTTATATAAAGTGATAACATTGGTAAGGATGAAATATTATTATAACAAAATTATTATTTTATTGATGGTAAAAATATAACATCTCCATTATGTTGAGACCTTAAAAAATATTATTTTATCATGGTGATTACTTAATCGATTAACTATAACTCTATAAAATATATTTTAAAAAGATAATATTACTGATCGAACAATATAGTTTTATTAATAATTTTATGTGTATTTTAAAAGAAACAATATTTATGTTTAATTAAAATTTATTTTTTTAGTTCATATCAATAGGATACGAATTATACTTAGTGTAATATTAATTTGATTTATCTCAGATCAGCGGTTTACATTATTTTATTTTAGACCAATGCCCAATACATCGACCAAATCAAACTAATTATTTTTAGTTTATTTTTAATTTTTTTCAAGTCTTGATCAATAAGATAATTTTGTTTTAGATTGAATAATTAGTATATATGATTTTATTTTTGTTGGTCGAATTGTATATTTATTTTAGTTTTGTGTTAGTCTGAATCAATTGTATAATATATTGTTTTATTCCATATAAGTAAAATATATTATTTTGTTTATCTAAGTTCATTAGTATAACTTTTTAGGGGGATTGATACTATTATTATTTTTTCTTAACCCGAGTCAAATTATATATCAACTAAATCTTAAAAATTATATTTAGTCTGCTTAAATTTAATTTAGCCCCAAGTAATAAATTAGAATAATATAAAACTTAATATGAATTAAAATTTAAATTGGTAGAAGAAGTTGAATTTAATATAAATTATAATTATATAGAATTTGATATAAAATAAAATTAAAATTGGTAAATTAATAAAGGAAGTTGACTTGAATATCAATTAGAATTGGAATTGATCAACCCAGTAACTAATATTAAATAATTAAATAAGGATAATTAAGTAATTTCAACAAATACTATAGATCAACTACCAAATTTTTAATATTTTATTTATTATAATATAGTATAGATGCAAGTGGAAAACTGGTGAAGTTAATAGCTCCTTAAACTTTCAAGTACACAAGCACGAGTCCACAATTTAAATTTGTCAAATTTATATAAAATTTTATAAAAATTTAGAAAATTCAGATTTTTTTTTATATACTTAACACTGTTATTTGTAATATTAATATCTTTGTGTTGTTAAAATCCTGTCTTCAGGTATCATTTTTTTCTTTTTAACAATAATTTCCATTACCATCCTGACTCTAACATGGTTAAACTTCTAGGAAGTCGTAACAAATTTTTATATCCGTAAGGGTTGTTTCAGTTCGTTAAAAAGGGAATAATTGTTCAAATATCACGGAAGGAAAATTTATTATGGCTCCCGAACTAGAGCATATCGTTTACGTACGGTTTATCTTCATTCACGTGAATTGTCGGCTATTGCATGAGACTTGCATACTATTGCGTGATCCCGTGAGATTGATAAAAGTTACGGGTTATTGATGATAAAAAATAAAAAATTATGCATCAATATAATTCGTAGCATATCCTGTGTTTTTAAACGTTCCCATGATCCAAAATGATATTGTTTCATAATGATTGTCTAAATTTGTCAACATTCTGTAAAATCTATATATGATATATATTTAGTTTTTTTCTAGTGTATAATAATAATATTGACATGCATAATGTAAGAGTTTATACTTGAAACTAGAAGTTTCTAGTTACAAAGTTATACGCAGTCAAAGTTTATGTCAAATGTCATCGAATTCTTTTTCAAGAATATTTTTCTCTAAACGTATTATAATAGCGTAAAAAAATTTATCCAAATTTTTGATTTTCTACTGTTAAAACAATTTCAATTATAAAAAATAGACGAATAAAATTATATTCTATTAGAATAAGTAATACAATTCAAAATAAAGAAATGATTAGATTGTTCAAATACTATATAAGCACCAAAGATTTTGTTAAATCATAAATATAAAAAGAGTACATTAAGGATTATGGAATAGTAGATATAATATAATTAGATTTTGTGTTATATATACACGTAATTCAATTACTCATATGTATACTTCTCAATATTACATATTTATTGCAATAATATTATAATAAATTATTAAAAATTAAAAAATAAAATAATATTAAAACAACCTCGGAAATAATAAATACATATGTGCAAATTAAAAAGAATTAAATTTAAAAATTTTGAAAAATTAGAAAGGTAACTTAAAAAATCGTATCTACGAGCTAGTAGAGAAAATGACAAGAAAACAGGTACTAGATTTGCATATTAATTCATCTAACATTCCATTGATAAAATTTACATTACAAACATCCAGATTATCTATACCTAAACTTAACGTGTATAAACAAAATACAGGCATTCATTAATCAATCATATCTGAAATAAAAAACTCAACACATTTAGAGACTCGGAAATTTAAACACTCTGATTTTAACTAGTACTTTCTCCATCCCACTAAATTATTTACGTTACTTTTCGACACGCTTTTCAATTCTCGTTTAAATTATAGTTTCATAATATTTTTTCCAAAAAATTTTTTTCTGAATACAAATTTTATATTTAAATTTTTATTAAAAAAAATTACAAAGAATATAATAAAACTATATCTTATAGAAGTTTTAAAATAAGTACCGAATGATAAATATTTCAGTGGTACGGAGGGAGTACCAAACAGTTGGATATGACAAAGATTGAGTTGTGCACCGGATAGAATTTTACTACTACTCATTCTCATAATCAATATAAGTTCATAACACAGTTGATAAAACCAAATTAAACTTTCAAACCAGAACATTCAAACTAATTCAAGAACTCATCCCCTACCATTAATTAGTACTAGGACACATTATTTACCGATCAAAGGGACCATTGGGGTCGAGCTGTTTGCAAATGGCAAGATAAGCAAGATACAGAACACGATCTTTCGCCCCAGTCCGATGATTCTTGGTATGCTTGCAGAAATACTTCAATTGTTCAAGTGTACAACATCCTAACATTTGTCCCAAAAGCAAAAACAACCAATTTATCGTCTTCTTCTTGTCCGAAATCACAGGCTTCACACTGTTCTCCTGATTACAAAACTTACACGTTGGAAGAACCGGGTTCATCAAACTAGCAGGGGCCCTATCATGCATGGAGGCTTTATGTTTCGCCATAAACGACCCGATCTCGATAAACTTGTCATGCAAATCAAGTTCCATCTGATACTGTCTTTCACATCTCTTGCACTGCACTTCAGCAGAAATAACTTTTATTTGTTTCGAATCAAGATAGCTTAATGTATGTACCGTGGCTCTTTTAGTAGTAGCCCACGGGTAGGGTTGTGGGATTTCCTGACTTTTTGTACCGTCACGAGGGGCCTGCGTAGGGTTACGTCTTCGAATCTTAGTAGGCCCCGGTCCCGGTCGGGGGACAGACTGTGCGATTTCAAAAACAGGAGACACTTGTTGAATACCTAGAGAGAGAGTGAGAACAACGTTGTTGTTGTTGTCTTGAGAGATATCAATATCATGATCTTTTGGGATCTGTGTGGGGTTGTTATCAACGCTGAGATTCGATGATTTTCGTTTACGAGAAACCTCTTGTTGATCATCAAGGTCGTTGTTAGTCATGGTGTTAGGGAGAGAAGTGGAGAGATTCAACGAGAGATATTTGGGGTGTTAGAGGGAGAGGAAGTGGAGAGATATAAGAAGTTTGTTCGAATAGATATGCACAACATGGAGACGCTATATATAGCCGTCAGATATTTACGTACATGCATATAGGTAAGGACTGTTGCCTTTTCAACCCTATCATTACTACTGTAGTCTCTCATACATTATTTTTGGATGTATCATTAATCTTGATAAACTAAATTAATAAAGTGCTCTTATCTTAAAAATATGTAAATTTATTTTCTACAAATAATGTGTCAACCTTTTTAAATTCCTGTTGACAACTATGTTTTATCAATTATTTCGAGAAATATAAATTAATGTGTTAAAAGACTTAATTTTTTTGTTTAATTTAAAACTTAATTTGGAAAAGAATTAATTTAGACACTTACACTTGTTACTCTAAGCTTGTACAAAACTGAAATTTCTTTTTGTATAATGGTCTATGCTCCGTGTAAATTTATTACAGGATATTTTTCAAATTTTATTCATATGTATTGTAATATATTATTTTTTCTTCCATTTTTTGAATTATATTTTATACAAAATTTTATCAGATTGCATTTTACTTATCCATTGTGTATTTCTTTTTCAAATACTTGTGAATATATAAAAAAATATAATATTATTTTTAGACCTCTTAATTTATCTTTATTTTTTAATCATAGAAATGTAGTGCATATACAATTATAAATTACTACTATGTTTCGTATTCTTTTAATTTCAGATTAGTTTTTATAGATTTGCGGAATCTAACATCAAGCAAATAATTTATTTATCTTTTTTAACAAAGATGGGCAAATAACTTCAGGCAAAATCATCCCAAACAACATTTGACAGAATACTATTACAATATTTTATCATGTTGTTAATGCTACGGAGGAACAATATCACCGTTTTTATTCTAACTACAACAAAATAGGAAACCTGATTTGTAAGTCATGTTGTTAATGTTGATCGTTACTCCCTCCATTAACTATAGTAATTTTATTTTAATTAGTTATATCTACCGTGTTAATCAGGAAACCTGATTTGTAAAATCTGAATTTGGGTTGTGGGTGTTTGTAAACTGAATTTTAATTTGCTTTCTACTTTTGATTGTGAATTAGTACGGATTTATGGTATAACTAATGTAAATTATGTATTGTGACTTGATTGCGAGGTTTAGAGTTTGTTTTGAGTTTGCGATTGCATAAGATTTTAGCAGGTTAAGAATTTAAATTGGAAGCCGAAAATGGCCGGATACTGAAAATTTAGTTTTTGGTTATTCTAGAAAAACAAACTTACGACGGTTGTTCTTCAAACATTCCATCGTAATTATTCTCGTAAAATGAACTTACGACGGTTGTTCTTCATATATTTCGTCGTAATGTATCCATTTTCATATTTAAAAAATATTTTTTTTAAATTTTCATTTTCCCAGCTTGTAGGCCCCATCTTCTAAAATACGACGTTTTTCTGTCGGAAATTTCTAACTTACGACGCATTCTTCCGTCGTAAGTACATAACTTACGACGTTATTGTTCGTCGTATTTTGGTATTTTACGACAATAAATTTCGTCGTAAGTTGATTTATTATTTTATTGAGTATGTGGGCCCCTACTTCCCTAACTTGCGACGCAATTTTATCTTGTGACGAAAAAACGAACTTACTACTCGACCAAAAACGACGATTTTTTCTCGTCGTAAATGGCTCAATTACGACGATTTTAGTTCAAAAAAACCGTCGTAAATGGTCAGATTTCTTGTAGTGATTACTCTTAAAATTCTATTAAAAGAATTAACCGGTTAACTTCCAAATGTCTATGCAAGCAGAGAGTCCAAAGCAGTTAAATTAAATTTTAAGAATATCTTTTCTTGTAAAATCAGCTTAATTTAAATATATTTCTTGTAGAAACCGACCAATATAATTATCCGCAATATGGTATTATTCTGTACAGTGGTGTATTCAGAATTGTACCAAGAGGGGGGTCTTCATTAATAATTTTTTTAAACATTACTGCGAGGAGGTAATTGAATTCTTCGAGATGCCATCTTTTGAAAACGATCCAGAATCAGTTCACGATCAATCTTTACAAAGACATCCTTCTCGACCACCAAACTATCATTCATCCATTTATCTCCCATTCGATTTCGCAAATCGGTCTTAACAATATTCATTGCAAAAAATACTCTTTCAACAGAAGCAGTTGCCACAGGTAGAAGTAATGATAATTCGATCAAGCGATACACCAATGGATATGTGCAAGACTTCTTAGTTGCGGCCATTTTCTTTGCAAGAGTTCCCAAATCTCCGATTCTAGAAAATTTTTGATCTCTCTGGACATCATAAATGTACATTTCTAATTGACTGTGAATCATTAGAAGCTTTGTCCATAAAAAATCTTCCGGATAAAGATTAGCAAGATGCACTAATTTATCAACATCAAAGGCAGAATATGTATCTCTAGGATCAAGACAAGCTACAGAAATAACGTAGCAAAGTTATGTAGTGTGATCCCCATCTAGTGTCACCCGGTCTTGCCAATCCCGTTTCTTGATTTTTACCTTTCCCACTCGTAATTTCTCCGGTTTCAAGTCGCTCAACTATTCGATCATGATGGCTTTGTCAAAGTTGGTCAACCCTTTTACAAGATGATCCACTCATGTTCACAATCAAGCTAATGAGACCAAAGAAATCACTAACAACTTGATTATCTTTGGCAACGGAAACTATCACTAATTGAAGTTGATGAGCAAAACAGTGAATATACCAAGCAAAAGGATTTTCTTGTAAAATTAGAGACTTCAATCCATGAAACTGTCCTCGCATATTTGAAGCACCATCATAACCTTGACCTCTCAATCTAGACAAAGATAAGTTGTGTTTCGAAAACAAGGCATCAATGGCATTTTTTAAAGAATTTGATGAAGTGTCAGCTACATGAACCGCAGCCAAAATGCGTTCAATTACCTTTCCACAATTGTTGACATATCGAAGAACAATCGCCATTTGCTCTTTCACTGAGATATCACGAGATTCATCGACCAAAAGAGTGAATAATTTATCACCAATAGCATTCAAAATAGCAAGTGTAGTCTCCGTAGCACAAGCATTAGCCATTTCCTTTTGAATTGAGGGAGCAGTCATTTGATTGTTTCCAGGTACGTTTTTAGTGACAACCTTTACAAGATCTTCATTTCGAGCACTGTACCATTCAAGAAACTCAAGAAAATTTCCTCTATTATTAGAAGTTGAGGACTCGTCATGACCACGAAAAGGCAATCCTTGTCGTAATAAAATAGAAGTCACATACAAAATTGTCATCAAACGAGTGCGATAAGTTACTTCCATTTCACGACTTTGACGTGACATTACATGTGATACACTTTGCCGTTGATTTTTGAAGGCTTCAAATAGTATTTGAGCATCACGATGTACACTATTAACTCTTCCAACATGATTTCTGAATTTTTCCACAGCATTCTTCCAATTCCTAAATCCCTTCTTTACAAAAACATCATCCCCAAACCGACTAGCATTTGTTGGCTTGAAAAGAAAGCAACAGAAACAATAAGCAGCATCCTTGGATATACTATATTCCAACCAGTCATGCAAACCAAACCAATCCCCTTGAAAACACCTATTTAATCCACCACATTGACTTTTTGGAAAATTATGTAGTTTTGGTCGACAAGCACATTTAGATATGTACTCTCTACGAACACGATCTCTAACCCCAACATCAAATTCTTCAATTAGTTTTCGTTCACCCGGATCACTTTTAATCTCATTTAGATCAAACTCCAATATAGGATTAGTGTTTGTTTCTACATTTGATCTAGGAGAGGGACTACTACCTCCACTTGAATCCAACAAATTTCTTGGCCGTTTAATAAAAAAATTATCAATTGACATTGAGCCTACATAAAATTTTAACACGGCCAATAATTATAAATTTTTAACTAACATTCTAACACTACAAAATGAGCAGGAGGAAAATATAAAATTAGTAAAACTTACAAATTGACAGGATGAATTAATTAAAAGATAGAAAAACCCAATTGATATTGTATGTAGCTTTAAACCTGCATCCAAAATCAAACAAAATCATAAATTTTAACAAGTAAAAAGCAATCCCTAATTTTAGCATATACAAAAAATATATACACAAACCTGAATTTGGGGAAAAGGCACTTAGTTTCGGACTTTTGGTGGAGAAGAATCAGGGACTTGCGAGTGAAGAAGAGAGAGTGAGGAGGGAGCAGCCGAGCAGGAGAGTACCCAACCAGAAGTCGAGAGCAGCAGATTAAAGGTACTATAAGTTAATTAGTTTGTAGTCACTCATAAAATAATTTAGTTAGTGCCTTAGTGGGGTGGGCTCAAGGATATAAAAGGGTGGGCTTATTTTTTATTGGGTGGGCTAACCTAAAAAATATCCAAATTTTAAAAATATATATGAAAAACTTATGTACTCAGGGGTGTGTTGAAGCCCCTTGAGCACACCTTTTACATTCGCCTCTGATTGATTCTGTAATGGACTAACAATCGTTGATTCGTTTGTCTTAAACCGGACCTCTTTATAGCACCCATGGTTACTCAGGCACGTTCTAAAATACCATCACCGCTAATACCTCATTATAAGAAAATAAAACTAAATACAACTGGATAACTACAACTGAAATCAAATACAACCATATCTGCATAAACGAGCATATATAGTCGAATTTAGTATTTTTGACGGGCTTTTTAAAATTTTACCGAAAATTTGAAATTTTAAATCAAAACTATCGGCGGGAATTTCAAATTCAAATTCGACTAATGCAGTTGTATTTACGCGATTGTATTTAGCCGATCGTTTAACCGGTTGTATTTAGTGTAAATATTACCGGTCTACTAAATATGGCTCGAGCATTACCAGCCAAAAAATGGTTGTATTTAGGCGTTTTTTTAGTGCCTCTTCTTTGTTTACATCTACGTTGGTACTTGCTACTTACCACCAATTTGGTTTCTTTTCATTGAATCATCTTCATCTGCTAACAATACTATTTCCATTTATTTTTAAATTAGAACACTCATCATCATCAAGACCCAAAATATAACATTTCAATCAGAACAAAAGTAAGCAAAGAACTATAATCTCATATTATAGTAGCAAAAAACTATAATCTCATATTAGACTTGTACTAGCTTCTCACTGTTTGTATAAGCTCTAGTTTGCGATTCTACACTGTTAGCTTGTAATAGGTTTCAAACTTGTTTCTTGTTCTTTTTCTGGCTCCGATTTACTATATTTATCTAGTTTATCTTTTCCGGATTGAGATCAAAGTTCTGGCTTTTGTTTGTTGTTTCTTCTTTTAGAGATATAATTTTTTTATTTATCAAAAAAATAAAAAACAAAAGTAAGCTGTTACAGGGCGGTTTACTACTAAAATGTTGACTTAGGGTGTGTTTGATATTGTTGTTGCTGTCGTTGAAAATCAGTTAAAAATTTGGTAAAATTCAAAAGCTGCTTTCCGAAAAAGTGTTTTTCGCCTAAAAGCTGCTATTAGAGAAAGTAAGTCCCCCCATCCTTTTGAAAAAAGCCGCTTTTCAACTTTTGCGGGAAGCAACTGGTTTCACCATCGAATCTTACTAAAATCATTATTATTTTTAATTTTTTCATCAAAACATATACATATAAAAAAATTAT
Organism: Apium graveolens; assembly: GCF_009905375.1. Classification (NCBI taxonomy): domain Eukaryota; kingdom Viridiplantae; phylum Streptophyta; class Magnoliopsida; order Apiales; family Apiaceae; genus Apium; species Apium graveolens. Next base: position 228,027,432 of record NC_133653.1, on the reverse strand, counting down.
CAAACAGTCATCTGAATTTTACAACACTTTTTTCAAAAGCACTTTTTCTAAGGGTTAAATATCAAGTAGGTCACTCATTGGGGCCAAATGTTTCAAGTAGGTCACTGACTGCAAATCTGACTCGATGTAATCACCGATTAACTCTAATTGTGCATTCTGTCAGAGTCAACAGAAATTAGTAACGGTCAACTGTGTGACATGGATATGCAGCCACTGAGTGGATGACCTGGTGCTTACGTGGTTGTGCAACGACTCTAATATCATGGGTCTATATATACAGACTAAAATCAGACCTTAGAGAACTAGGGTTCTTAACTAAAAATTATTGAATCTTTCCAATCCCATTTTATTCATCTAATTCGTTCTAGGACAAACTTCAATTCAACCTTAAGTTCAAAAGGCCTATGGCATCAAGCTCCGCAAGGTCGTCCCAAGTTTCGACGAATGAGCAACTTTGTTATTGCGGAAAAACGGCCAAGATGTATACATCTTGGTCACTCAACAATCCCGGGAGAAGATTCTACACATGTTGCCAACCCCAAGTAAGCCTTTTTATTGAAATATTTCTGCAGTTAAGTTGGGTTTTTGGAACTTCATAATTTTTTAAAAATTGCAGGGTAGATGCAACTATTTTCGATGGTACGATCCTCAAACTTTAGGCAGGCACGGTGATGTTATCACCCACTTGAATAACAGAAGAATTTTTCAAGATGAAAAAATGGCACTTCTTGAAGAACAGATAGCAATGCTTGAGGTGAAACTTGCAAGTAGTGAAGAAAAGAAGAGAGCTTTGGAGAAGAAAAATGGATATTATCGGAAGATCTACTTCATTGTGATAGTTCTGTTAGTGATTTTAGCGAAGTTGATGTAGTGTATCTGTGTTATTGTTAGTGGGTTAGGAAATTTGATGTAATGTATCTTGTTTTAACTAAATTCTGTTCTCACTGCTTGTTTTTGAAGATATGTAGTATATTAATATTTTAACAATTATGTTAGTGTTTGTGATTGTGATAGTTCTGTTAATGTTATTGATCATAAGAAAACTGTAGGCTTTCATATACATCTCTTTTGAGTAGTATTGTGACACATAAGATGTTGGTTGATGTCTCCTATCATGTATAGCAGCCACAGCATGTGGGCATGGTATTCCTGTCAACTCCCATGCCCTGCAGTCACATGTTTTCTCTTCTAAATTCACAGTGACTGATCTTGTACCTTGCCTAACCATGTATTTTGTGTCTCCATCCCAAGTTGCTTGCCATTTTCTAGATACATTAATAGCTGCATCAAGCTTATGCTTTATCCTGGGGCATATGGGAAGATCCCTGTAAGCCATTGAATCCCTATTAATCCTTATTCTCCTCATGATTTTGAAGTGTAATTCTTGAATCATATTCAAGAGTGGCATGTACCTACACAACAACACATCAAACTCAATTAAATGTTGAATACATTCTTACAACAACACATCAAACTCAATTAAATATTGAATAAACAATTGAATATGTTGCAAGTATATTATCTTTCATTAATTATCCAGTTATTGAAACACTCAGACATGTTGTTCTCGACATTATCTGCAAATGAATGTCTGTCGAAAAATGCCTTAGACCAACTCTTTGGTTCCAACCTGCTCAACTCATCATAAGCATTTTTTGAAACTCTATGTAAAAGCTTCATTGCCTTGTGATGCAGAGCTGGATAAGTGGCACAAGCAGCAGTCCAGAAGCAATGCTTTACAGTGCCTTGAGGAAACCTGGATATAAATGCAAAAACATAAATATAAAAATAAAAATGCAAAATATAAATGCAAAATATAAATGTAAACAAAAAAAATGCAAAATATAAATGAAAAAACATAAATATAAAAATAAAAATACAAAATATAAATGCAAAAATATAAATGCAAAAACATAAATGTAAAAATATAAATACAAAATATAAATTCAAAATATAAATGTAAACAAAAAAATGCAAAATATAAATGCAAAAATATAAATGCAAAAACACAGTTTTTTTACCTCTTCTTGAAATTGTTATACAAATGCCTTGTGCACAACCTGTGCTCAGCCCTTGGCAATAACTCTTTCATAGTAGCTACCAAACCCTAAAAATAATCAAATAAACATCCTTTAACAGCTGTCAATGTAATGACAATGTAAGTACAAGGGAAGATTGTTACCTTCTGTTGATCACTGATGAATGTGAAGGCATGACCATTCCCTAGTGATAGATCATCTTTTAAGAGCTGAAGGAACCATCTCCAGCTGTCTGTGCTCTCAGTCTCCACCACAGCAATTGCAACCGGATACATGTTGTTGTTAGCATCCCTACCAACAGCACTGAGTAGCTGACCACCATACACATTTTTCAGAAAACATTCATCTATACCCAGTATTGGTCTGCATCCTAACTTCCAACCTTGTTTCAAAGCTTCATAGAAAATGTATATCCTCTTAAATGTGTTCACACTGTCATCTGTCACCATGTTAGTCATTATCTTACATGTGTTCTTTGGGTTATTTTTTATCAACTCAAAACCAAAATCCCATAGTGACCCTTCATACTTTCTAAAACTCCAGCAAGAGCAGCATGTCTTACCCTAGAACACTTGATTCTAGGTACATCAATTTCCAACTCCTACCTAATGGTTTCTTGCATCTCCTTCACCTTCCACTGTGGGTTTTTTCTGATTTTTTCACCATACATCTCTGTTAAGTATTTCACAGATACAAGCCTATTGTGGTATGATTTGGTGCATAGATGATCAGGCTGACATGTTTTAATTTGGACAGCCTTACCCCCTTCCAATCTACTGCACCACAAATAAAATGTGCACCCTTTTTCACATCCAACCTGTGCTCTTTTAGTATCATTTGTGATGAAATGCAGGGCTCTCCTCTCAGATATTCCATAATCTCTAACAGCTTTTCTGAACTCAGCCATGGAGGAAAATTTAATCCCAACTTCAAACTTAAACCTACCCAACTTTTCAGGATTATAAATTGCTGGTTTCTTCTTCCTTTTATTACCAGGAGGAATTGCAACATACCCCTTCTTAATATTTTCAATCTTCACTGGAAGAATCCTCGGACCTCAACTCATCACTAGCATAGTCACTCTCATCATACTCACACTCATCACTAGCATCAGGGTTTTGTTGTCTAAGTTGCCTAGAAACTACAAGCTCTTCATCAGATTCTCCCTCTTTAGGGTCATAGTTAGGGTCACTATCATTACCATCACTAGACCAGTCATCACCAACATCAAGATCATTATTAAACACTTCATCAATATCAAACCCTACGTCAAGTCCACTGAACTCATCATATTTTTCTACCAAATCAGTACACTACCATGTTTTCTTATGATCCACAAATATATGTAACTTTTTAAATGGCAATGACACCTCAATCAAATCCCTAAATGACTGATCATCATATAACACTCTAATACCATTCTTAAAGATATGACCATCACATTGAAAATAAAGCATATCACTCTTACTATACTCAAATTTCAGAGGATAATCATCCATTTCAAGAATCGAAAATTTGTCCGTGTCAATATCTTCGATGATATCTATCATTCCCCCAACATAATCAGCATTACCTCTAAAAGATCCAGGACTAAATATCCCATGATGGTGCAAGTAAATAGAAACCCTCGTAGACATTTCTAAAAAACGAAGTAAATATATAATGAATTAAAATAATTTCTTCAAGCAAACGAATCAAAGATAACAAGATCTATAAAAATTACATCATTTTTATAAAAATATGATCAAAAAACAAGAACTTATCATGCAAGACCTAAAACCCTACGGATAAGTTCGAAACATACCTTAATAAGATTAAGATAATTCTCAGATGCTTGTTAGTGTGTAATTTTGAACAATACGGCCAAGAACGACTTCAATTCAACGATTCAAGGAGTGGGTAATTAAGGCTTGCAGTTTCCCCCTTTCATCTTCCCGCGTTGTCTTGTCGATTATGTCTATAGTTTCTTTTTTTTGTTATATATCACATTACACGTAACAGTTACAGTCAGCGCCACGGGGCAAGAAGACGTCCACATGTCACACACTAACGGAACACTTAACGGTTCCCATCTAAATTGACTATAAACCCGGTTGACTCTGACGGAATGCACAATTAGAGTTAATCGGTGATTACATCGAGTCAGATTTGTAGTCAGTGACCTACTTGAAACATTTGGCCCCAATGAGTGACCTACTTGATATTTAACCCCTTTTTCTAACAGCACGACAATTTTTAACAACAATCCCAAACTGAGCCTTAATCGTATTTGGTCTAATATTGCCATCATGAAAATAGTGGTACCTTGTTTGGCTTCTACATCATTGTATTATTAAGGAACATCTTTTTTGTAAGTTGCATATTTCGATTTTCAAGCAAACTTCCCCTTCTGGAAAATTGACAAATTTCTATACAATAAACTACAACTCCCCAAGTTTAAGGAGACTGTGTAATGCATGAGGCTTATGAAATAGTCTAGTCAATCACAGAGTCGACAATAACCATCTATTACAGAACTATTACACGGTAAACACAACTAATTATTGCGACAATCATTGTCGTTGACATTTCATTGATAAGTGGAGCAAATAACAATAGAAATTAAACATTTCAATTGTGATGATCCCAATTTGCATCTGGTTTCTCCATCACAAATTCATCCCTCCACCTTTGCGGCTGCAGATGCATAACTTACACTACTATCTCGGGTGCTTTTGCACTGACTCGACTGTTCGTATCGAAGGAAATTGATCTTTATCTTTGTGGAGCTGTTCTTCAGCATCTGATTTTAATTTAAAATATGAATAAGCAGCTAATAAATAACAGGATCAAAGATACATAAATATTTAAACAGGTGCTGTGCCTTTTGTCTAACTTCAACCAGATAATAACGCCCATAATTCAAATACGCGAAATACTAACACATTTAATGTATGTAAGCTCTGTGTTCACTAAATCAGTAGTTTTACTTTCACGAGGAGTTTAACTTGTGGAAACTTTAAAACAATGGCTAACTGTTGAGTTTAGTTTCGTTTTTTTCATCTTCAGTTTTATTTTTTTTAAAAATTAGCACAGTAGTATTTTTGATAGAATCAAAAGTCAAAACTAGCTCAGGCTATTCCCATGAGTTAGGACTTCACATAGATAGTTATACTAAACCAACTTCCAACATCCGATTAGAATTAGCACGCATATAACACGTAGGATAATAATCACAACCTACTTCCTTGAGCTCCTGAATTCCACATGTGAAGGTAAAAATAAAAGAACACACAATACAAAACTTTACTTCTATCACCACTCTGTCAAGACAAATAAATAAAGGATCAGGACGGATTTTATTTAACATATACTAAGAGATCATCAATACCCTATACCCATACTGTCAATTAGTTGACCTCCGTATAGGGTTCACAAACCTTCCTCCTGGGTATCAAATCTAATATTAGCATAATACTGATGAATTGCATCTACCAGGCACTAATTCCGTAGCATCAGTCTATATAACACAAGGCCAGATGTGGGAAAATGAACCTTCATGTTTGGAGAATGTGCTTTCAGGGTTCAGTTTTAGTCCTCAGTCATGTGAAAACAATAAAGAGGAAATGGTATTTGGGGCTCTAAATGAGCTGAGACACTAACGAAGTGTTCAGCTCGAGTTTGACTCGGTTCATAGAAGTTGATCATAGAAGAGTGCGGCCCAATAGTTCGTGAAAAATTCAAAAGGAGGCTTTTTAACAAGTTCAATAAGTAGGCCCATGAACATAATCCATTAATAAGATCTTAACACAGGTCCGATATTCAGTAATTGTGTGTGTAATTACCTTAATAATTAATATATTAGTTCATTTTATCTATTCATCATTCTCATTATTATTAATTAAATTACACTATATGTAACACAATAAAATATAACCAGTGTAATGTTGGAACATAAACTTTTGCATTATGTTGCAAGTTTTAGATTACTTTATTTTCAATAATTTTCATATTCATAAATAAAGTTGATGAGCAAACTGACGAGTATTGCTCATATGCTCATGAGACATATGTGAGCTCTTTGTGAACAATTATCTTAACGAGTCGAAATCCATCAAAATTTTTAACTTAATCCAAGCTCAAATTCAATAGGTTTTTAACGAGCCAGAACTGAGCACTTGAAGGTTCAACTCGACTCCTACAGTCCAACATGCACATGCTTCCCTCACTAGAGACTAGACCCAAAAGAATCCCAATCAAAGAGATATCAAACCCTAAAAATGGCCACTCCTACCCCTCCCCCCCCCCCTCCTTTCACACACACACACAAGCGCTCTCCTCTCATTCTCTCCTAGAAGACTTCTCCAATTTCTTTTGAAAGCGTTGGGTACATCCGTGGTCTCTTCTTTCCAACTCTTGATCTTCTGGCCATCAAAAGACTTGGTTTAGAGCTTCAACAGTTCAACTTGGACTAGTTGACAACCTTTAAAGGTCTAGTTCTGCTCGCTTATGAACTATTCAAAAATTCACAGAGACAATTTGATAATGGGTCGTCTAAACCATGATTTGTCTTTGTTTGGTCAGAAATGGATTGATTATAAAAAGCATCCATCCAAATTATACAAGGATTGGTTGTGGATCAAGATTCAAGGCCAATCCAATCCGTTATTACCAATTACGATTAGCAGCATACGTATATATAACTCTCCTACCGCAGCCTAAAATCATGTAGTATGATTATCTTATAATGATCTAATCGTACTAATTTATAGAACTTGTCAAGCTATCTTGCTGTATTTACTTTTTCCTATTTCAAATTGCAGCATAAAATTATTCTTTACTATCTGTATCAAATCAAATTTTGATTGTGTAATTAGTTTCAAATATATAAATAGTTTTTTTCTAAATATTAATTTTTGTAAGCTTAATGACAATAAGAAAATAATTAATTTACATGATTTTGAAGTGCACACTAACACGACTCTCTATATAATGATGTGATCTTCATTTAATTAGAGGATCTGATATCCGATCCAATAACTTGTGAGGTGGAGGGTATATAGAGTTATATGAATTGACGTCTGAAATATCAGCAATTACCCTGATTCAATTCGCATCCACTACACCTCGGCTATAATTTTTGGGGTGCTAGTAACAATTGAATACAGTAAGGCATGAAAAGCAGCTTCGGTGTGGAATGTGGCTACCTGGGGCAGGTACAGATGATTGCGCTCAATGGAGATAGACTAGAGAAGACAAAGGGTAGAGGCGCAGACTTCAGATGATTAAGGACAATGGACTAGGTCCCAATGGTGATACCGGTGATGGAGGTAGACTACCTTACTCAGACTCTTTATTTTAGCTTCGAGTACCCGTGTCGGACACTTGACACCCGGACATGGACACTCGGACTTGGACACTTAATTTAGATCAAAAACATGTATGTTTTCCAAATTGTTTCCGAGTCCGATACTTGGACACGTGTCCATGTCGAACACTTCTAGCCGAGTCTGAGTAACATAGCAGGTAGTAGTATATAGAGTTGGAAGAATGATTACAGCAATGATGGTGGGGATGATGGACAATAACACAGAACTGCGTGAAGATTTATAGAGTTGGTCAGTAAAAGATAATATGGGACCCAGAGGTAAATATGGCATCCCCATAGGCATCTCACAGATGTGGTGCACGCTAGCTCCCAAACCACCAAAGCACCCATAAAATTTATAATAAGCTAATCATCGTTTCTGACATCAATAATTCAGTGTGTAATGTGTTACAAGGCACTTCTCACTAGCAAAAAAAACCGAGGCACTTATCGGTTTTTAGATATATTGTCAAAATGGCAACTTTAAGAATAATTAACTTGAATGGGTATCAACAAAACATACATTAACAAACAAAACAATTCGCGGTATTTTTTATTCAATACAATAAACATTTAAATTATAAGGGAAAAAATCAGGCACTTACATGAAGAAATACACTTATTGGGTGGCGTCCGCATATAGTGTTTTCAGTCTCCAACAGATATTTTTTAAATCTATCTGCATCCCCAGTTTCAATTATGTCCATTCCCATCCTGTCCAATGCCTCAATAGATTTATATATTGGCCCCTGTTTCTTGTCATAGTGCATGTAACTGAACCTGCAGGCATAACAAAAAATGTAGTCCTACATACTGACATGGCAATGAACCTTTAGATTTGCTAAAAGCAATTGTAGTCTGGCTATAGATCCAGTAATGATCACAACCTAAAGGGTAGTTCATATGTATGAATATTGAGAGAGGGTGCTCTTATTTATTCTTTTGGGTGCCACTTGCAATTTAAGGTCTCTCTCTCTCTCTCTCTCTCTCTCTCTCTCTCTCTCTCTCACACACACACACACACACACACATGTATAGGAATGCGCAAAATCATAGGTATGCTCTACATATGTATACATACAACTAGAATATACATGTACTCATATGATAATGTACATGCAAATAAATATAAAGACAAAAAACTAGGATCACGTGGAAACCAGAAGGGAGAGAAAGTAAGGGCGACCTAAAAAATATATATACCACTGAAGATATAGAAACTGCACCACAACATGTGACGGGAAACAAGAAATTAAGCAATTCTTATTCTATTATTTTATTCTCTGTTCTAATTACTTGTAGGTGATTCAATATTTCAAAATATTAGGTAAGAAGATTACTAAATACATCTAGAATTGTTATCGTGGTAGTTCAGCCATACAAGGACACTGGTTGATAATTTCTAGAAAGTAGACATCAATACAAAGTACTTCCCTTTAGTTTCAGAGAATAATTTTCTAAAAAAGTTTAATTTCTTAAGAATATATCTTCAATAGCTCAATTGAAAAACATATTTATCCCAGAAAACATGACTGAAACTTATTGGAAAAAAATGCCCCATTTGTCAATAGAGATATAGTATTTGAGTACATATGGAGAACATGAATTATAAAACATATCTGGGTCATGATTAACATTGCACTGAAATAATTCAGCAATTAGAACAAAGTTGATGTTGAGAAAACAACTAAGAACATACCGTGATCCCCAGTGGCAGAAGTCTGAGGACACAGAAAAAAAATTAGTGGGGTCATCCACATATTTGGCCAGTAATCTTCCAAAAAGAGCTTCATTTTCAGCATTCAAAGCACCGACCAAGATCGGAACAGCTTTTACTTTATACCTGCATTCTTATAATCAAACAAAGTCGGAAATGAGAAACTAAAATGACATCAATATAATAAGTACGAACCCGTGGAAGACTCTAGCAAGATATGGAAGGTGCATTTCCATGCTATGTTCCGCCTCATCCACTTGATGATCCATCATCTCAAATTTCCCGGTGGCTTTTAGTTCTTCGATGACTAGTAGATAACAAAGCCAAATTGTGAATTATTTTTGTTCAATAGGTAGCATAAAAGAACTAACACATACATGCAACCTGCCAGGAACGTAATTTGTATTTTACAGACAGATAATATTCCAAAGACAGATAGTAGAGACTCGAAAGACACAAAGATAAACAAAAGACAGAAAGTGACCTAACAGGTCCACATCATTAATCAGGTGTATATCTTGCAATAAAGTTGAATGTAGAACAAAGGAACTAAATACCTTCAACATCTATAGGCAAGTCTCCAACTGGAGTACTGTATAAAGTAGCTTGGCTGAGAGCACATCTTGGGGTGTAATAGTGGTGAGATGGACCAAGAAGGAAAACCCGGGAACTGAAAACAAAGAAAAAAGAAATGTCAGTAAGGAAATGGTTAATGTCAAATTTGTTTTAACATATGAAAATATGAATCTAACAAAAATAAACTCACATGTTGCTTGGTTCAATGTTTCCAAATGCAAAAGCTGCTGCACGCCCCGAATAAGAGTAACCTGCATGACTAGTGGATTCGATTCCATAGAGGAAAAATAAGAAAATACAAATGAGCTAATAAAAAGTAAAAGAAACATGAAATCATATTAAGAATAATTTGTGCCATTTACTTACGGTGCAATAACACCTCTCACATCTGGAGATTTAGGGATGCCAGCAGCTACCAGCCATTCATCTAGCTCTTCGGCTAATTTTTTTGCTGATGAAAGAAAAAAAATGCAAAGATGTCATGTTATTTTTTGATAACAGTACACCCATTTTCCAACAACCAACGACTCTTACATTTAAGATCATTGGGAGCAGAATTGTTTAATAAGAGATAGGGCTTGTATAATACCGTACCATACAAGGTAGGGAGGAAAGGAAACAAATTAACCAGAGTTCAACATTGCTGATCTAAAATGCAAATGCAAGCAAACCGTTAAACAATACTTATAGATAGACCTTCACTATCACACCTTTAACAATTGGCTCAATTAAGACTAGAACAGATCAAGTACAGCAATTAATCTTGCCTGTGCAAGCAACAGAAAGATGCACATGCTAGATCTTTGTTCTGTTTATCAGACTAGCTTCAACCGACAACTGTTTTAGCCCAAGAGGCGGGAAATTAACTCATAATAAAGATTAGTAATTACCATGGATAGCAAAAATTTAACTAGGCACAGCTTTTGGTACTTCACCAAGGTGTATGCAATGCAACACACATTTATGATATTAAATCAATGGTGCATGACAAACATACATTAATGATCCCAGTCTATGTAAGACCCAATCGGACAAAGAAGTTCCCCAAGTTGAAAAGAAAAAAATTGAGAAACAAACAAATGAATGTAATAGTTTGCTCAAAGATAACAAATGTGGCCTCAACCGTGTCTGATTGTTCACAAATCCGACAATTGTAACACAACAAACTACTAGTCTACACCCCGGTAAAATTTTAGCCTAGTGAATACCATTACCTAAGTGTGCGTAAAACTTTTCAACACACACCATAACAAACCGATCAACATCGAAAAATTGACAAAAGCAGCAACAAACTAAACCCACTGAATCAACTCGAAATTAACCCCCAAACAAATCTACAAATCTGCAGAAATGACACAACAAATTTTGCTGAATTATTAAAAAAAAAACAAGAACCTAACTTTAATATGATCAATTAGAATATAATGTAGATGAGGTCAGTACAGAAGTATATAATTATGTTATTACAAGAATAGTGGAGATACATACATACATACATAGTACATACATACATATGTGGAGAGAAGGGGGTAAAAGTAAGTTACGATTATCAGAGTACCAAGAACCAGCGTGAGATGCTCTTCTGATTTTCTCCATTTCACCCCCAATTCAAATGCACTTGTGTTTCCTGAGATATTATAACGGATTACAAAAAACAAGAGAATATGATTCCGATGATAAAGTACCAAAATAACAAGTAAAAGGCGTCATCAGTTTTCTAAAAATCTTACAAAATATTTGTCAAATCTATTTTTTGAAATCCGATTAATATTTATAAATTATTTTTGAATTATATATTTTATAATAAATAAGGTAAATATATTAAATATTATTAAAATATTTAAATATATCCGATTTTTATTCCGATTAATCCCTCTGATTTACCGATTAATCTCTAATCGGTACCCAAATCGATTAGAACTAGGGTTGTTCACGAACCGAGCCTGTTCGTGAACAAGCTCGAGCTCGCCTCGTTAAGAGCTCGTTCGACTCGGCTCGTTAACGAACTCGAGCTCGAACTCGAACAGACAAATGTGTTCGTTAAGCAAATCGAGCTCAAATGTGTTCGTTAAGCAAATCGAGCTCGAGCCGAGCTTTGGGTTGTTCGGCTCGAACTCGGCTCGAGTTCGGCTCGGCTCGAACTCGCTCGTTAAAATTTGAAAAAATTCTAATACATCCTGAATATTTTTATACAGGTATGATTTTTTTAAAAAAAAATTTGACTTCACTGTATTTTTTTCATCTTCCAACGATCATTTTGCATACCATATGTGTCATATCTTGACGTGATTTAGAAATTTTTTATTTTAGTTTCTAATTTTAAAATCTGGCTTCATAATTATATTTTAGTTAAGATTTTTTTTTAAAATATTTTTCATTGATACAACCGTATGAATGTCCTAAAATATATATATTTTAATGATATAACCAAAGTTTCACATCAAAACAATTTTATTTGATTTTCTATTTTAAGGGTCAAGCATTAGTTTGACTAATAACGTTAACTAGTGTTTAATCCGGATTTGTTTTTGCGATTATTTTAAAAATACTTTATATCAATCCAACCTTATAGATGTCATAAAATATATATTTTATTCATATAATCAAAGTTTCAAATCAAAATAATTTTATTTGATTTGCTATTTTAATAGTCAAACATTAGTTTGACTAGTATCATTAACTAGTGTTTAGTCTTGTAGTGGTGTCTCGGCTTATTTAAAATTATTTCTAATTGATCCAACATTGTGGATGTCAAAATAAATATATTTTAATGATATAACCAAAGTTTTAAATCAAGATAATTTTATTTGGTTAGTTATTTTAACAGTCAAACATTAGTTTGACTATTACCGCAAACTAGTCCTGATTTGTTGTTTTGATTATTTTAAAAATGCTTTATATCGATCCAACCGTATGGATGTCATAATATATATATTTTATTGATATAACCAAAGTTACTGATCAAAATATTTTTATTTGGTTTGCTATTTTAACAGTCAAACATTAGTTTGACTTGTACTTGTAACTAATGTTTAGTCATGTATTGGTGTCTCGAATTATTTAAAATTATTTTTAATTGATCCAAACATGTGGATGTCAAAATAAATATATTTTAATGATATAACCAAAGTTTCAAATCAAGATAATTTTATTTGGTTTGTTATTTTAACAGTCAAACAGTAGTTTGACTATTACCGCTAACTAGTATTTAGTCCTGATTTGTTGTTTCGATTATTTTAAAAATATTTTATATCGATCCAACCGTATGGATGTCATAATATATATTTTTTATTGATATAACCAAAGTTAAAGATCGAAATAATTTTATTTGGTTTGCTATTTTAACGGTCAAACATTAGTTTGACTAGTACAAGTAACTAATGTTTAGTCATGTATTGGTGTCTCGACTTATTTAAAATTATTTCTAATTGATCCAACCGTATCTATGTCAAAATAAATATATTTTAATGATATAACCAAAGTTTCTAATTAAGATAATTTTATTTGGTTTGTTATTTTAACAGTCAAGTATTAGTTTGACTATTACCACTAACTAGTGTTTAGTCATTAATTGGTGTTTCGATTTTTTTAAAAATATTTTCCATCGATCCAACTGTATGGATGTCATGATATATATATATATTAGTGATATAACCAAAGTTTCAAAAAGAATAAATTTATTTGATAAGTTATTTTCACAGTCAAACAGCGGTTGACCTGAACTTTTTTTGGCTCAGATCGGCTTAGCTCGGCTTAGCTCGGCTCGTTTATGTTCACAAACAAGTTCGTGTTCGAACACGATTTTTGTTCGATAAGAAAGCTCGTCTCGACTCGTTTCGTCAGAAAAAAATTAAAACTCGGCTCTGTTCGATCAAAACTCAGTTCGGCTCGGTTCGCGAACAGCCCTAATTAGTACCGATTACCGATTTTTACAACCATGGACGTAATACATAAATTAAAAGCTTTCTCAGTCAAAAATCATAATTAATTTAAATTATTCTTCAATTGGATCATTCACGCTAATAATTTTTTTTATGCATAATTAGTTCAAAGTTACTATCAAGGCAAACTAACGACAGTTTATTATACACATAATATATAAGTATTGTAACTAAAGACAATTTATTTAATTGTAAATATAATTACTAAAATATTTGTTGAGTCAGTTTTAAACAATTGAATTTGAGATATAAAACTAAGCATAATATATAAACTGATCATTACATTATTTATTAAATAATTTTTAATTTGAAATATATGTCTCGTACATTTTTAATATACATTTTTTATTAAAAAATTAAACTATACATATAATTTTTTTAAAATGTTGAAAATAGATGCACTTATATAAATAATATATATGTGTACTACATATTTAGATATTTTACGTTCATAAATAGTCAGTGTATTTTTATTTATTTCGAATTCGAAATCAGAACTTGACCCATTTTTCAAAAAAATATTCGAAATTTGAGTGCATGACCTGATAAAAAACACAATGTCACTATTTAGGTTTAAATTAAATTACGGGTTCGACGAAAAAAATCTACCAATAAGGGGAAGTTTTGTGATATTACATGTTGGTAAAAATTAAACTATAACTATAAAGTAAAATTTAGAAATTTCATTAACATGTTATTTGGAAAATGGTGAGACATTTAATGCTTTCAATAAAAATTATAGTTTATTTATCGTATTATTTAAATAAAAAATATATTTGTATTCAAATATCTGTGAAACAAATCTTAAATTTTAAATTGTTCAATTTGATATGGTTATTATAAGTAACCATATACATGAAGTCCCAGTGTTTTAGGAGTCCTGTAGTAAAAAATCATAAATTTATATTACAATCCAATCTAATGGTTCAGGTTTTATGTTTTAATAATTTGAAAACTAAAATAATAAACTATAGCATATAAACGTGTGTTATGGATATGGTGTTATATTAATAATCTTCAAAAAGTTATCGGTTTAGAAATTAAACTCTACTTAAATCAAGCCGCCTCCCTCCTCTCCTCTCCTCTCCTAGGGTTTGTTTATTTTCAAGTAAATTAAGGGGCTTCCACTGGTTTTCTCCGGTGGAAAGCCCCAACCATTCATTCTCTTTTGTCCTTATTAATTTCCCTTCAATAAAACCCAATTTTTTGGGTGTTTGTATGTCTCTCCTTTTGGAGTGTGTGTTTTGTCTCTTCTTTTGGAGTGCTTTGTTATGTTTTTGTTTAATTATGGTTGGGTTTATTTCGTGTTGAATCAGTTGAGAACGAGTTTATTGATATTCTTGGTGATCTGCAAAGCCTGCGTCGAATCTGGAGCGGTGTTGATTATTGCAAGAGCTCACCTTTCACAACCAAAGATTGTTCATCTTTCACGTGTTTACACTTTCGGCATGTCTATAGCTGGTATCCGACATGTAGACAGCTGGGGTGTTTTCGGCATGTCTATAGCCGGTGTCCGGCAAGTAGATAGCTGTGGTGTCGTTTCTCCAATCTCAGTGATTGGTGTTTTTGAACATTGGGCTAACAATGGTTTTTATGTGATATGGTCAATTGCGATGTTGCTATTTTCAGAGATGTTGGTACAGTTTGGATTGCTCGGGATGTCTTTGATTTCGTTTTTAATTTCAAGAATTTTTAAATTCTATGTGTTAAACGATCAGGAAACAAATCATCTAATTGTTTTTAGTAAGATATTTGTTTTACCACCTGGTTGTATCGACAGTTGGGGGTTTGTCCCGACTGTATTATATTGAAGTTAATGAAAGTTTTCTGCATTTGTCAAAAAAAAAAAATAATCTTCAAAAAGTTGAACATGTATGTATTCTACAACATGAATATGTATGTTCTACAAACTAATCATGTTTTATAAAATCACATGTTCTACAAATGTTCAAGTTGTCAAATGTATGAGATTTGCAAGATTTTCATTAAAATAACGATGTTTGTGGGATGATTCACATTATAAATATTTGTGTACTATTTAATTGCAGAACATAGGTGAACTCCCGTACTCAACAAAAACAAGGACTTCATAGAACTTAACTATCACACACACAAACACACATATATAAGATTATCAATAATAAGTTTACGAAAATAATATTTAATGCTAGAAACCAACATGCAACTATTTTGAATTATTTGAAAAAGTTGAAACTATAATGTATTTTATCATTTGATTTAATACATGCTATGTTATCTAAAGAAAAAATAATAATAATAGTCGATAATTTGAAAGGATTAACAAGTTCAATTAATATTTTTAAAAAAATCGAATTGAAAAATATTTAATTTTAGAAAAATAATATATAATGTTATCAAGTTATTATAAAAAAGACTAGAATCATAAACGAAATAAGCTTGAAAATGATTTGAATGACGATTATAGTACAGATTTATTTTAGGATTCTTGAAAAAAGCTTGTAAATAGCAGTAGTTAGTCTTTACGATATATGAGTTTTTTTATGCCACATCCATGATTGATGTTATGTTGAGTAAAAATAGATATCGGTTGATTTTCAGTGCTACTACGACTACAATATATTAATAATTATAATTTATTTATTAAATAATTATATATGCATGTTATTTGAGTAATTTATTGGCTAACGATTAGACATATAAATAATTAAGTGTTAGGTCACACACACACTGTAGAAGGGGGTTGAATACAGTATTTACAACAATCAAATCGAATTAAAGAACACAAGTAACAGAACACAGATTTTATTCAACACAATAAACTTTGTTATAATATGGAACTGTTCTCTCTCAGTGATGAACAAATTATCACGAGAGCTGCTAGGGTTACAATGAATAATAACTTCGATAATGATAACACTTATAGTGTAAACCCTATGTCTGTGTTTATATACTACACAGTTACAAGATAATGTTCTAATTGATATGGAATATAATTCTGCTTCCTAAAATATATCAACTAGTTATCTTTTCTTCCAAGTATTCTATTCTTCATAGAATTCCTTCTTCATGCATATTTCTTCTTGTATTTGTCTTGATCTTCTTTCCTTTCAATCAGCCGCCTGCCTTATCTGAAAGTCTCCTTTAAGTCCTGATATTATCTCCTGATAAATATCTCATGATATCTTAAGTTCTGATAACTTAAGTTCTGATATCTTAAGTCCTGACTTCAGTATAAGTACTGATTTCCAGTTAAGTACTGATTTGTCCTGTTAGTTAAGATCTGAAAACTTAAACACAAGTTATATTAGACATGACATTATCAAATATATCTAACAATCTCCCCCAACTTGTAAATTAGCATAATATAAAAGTTTAACAGATATTTGATGATGTCAAAAACATTAATTACAAATTCATGAGAATTTTGACTAGATAACTACAACTTATAGCCCTTATGGCTTTACCATCCTTAAAGTCTGATAACAGCTTCAGTCTGTATACACTTCAGAATTTAAGCAGTTGTAGATCTTCGACTTGGCTTCAATTTCTGATCTTTTTGATGTTAGGAGTTGTTCTGAGATAGTTCTTCAACAAACATCTCTCAGCATATTCAAGTTCATTGACCATCCTCCTTTTAGCATTTATCAATTCAGCTGTTTCTTCACCAGTTTGAAAAATAGCTGCTCTGAGATCATTTATCTTATGTTTTCTTATGTTCTGATCTAGTCTGATCAGATATGCCTTGTCAAACTCTAGATTGAATTCCACAGCTTTATAACCCAGAAAAGTAGTTATAATCTTAGCAGTGTTAGCATATCTGAAAAATAGCTGCTCTGAGATCATTTATCTTATCTTTTCTTATGTCCTGATCTAGTCTGATCAGATATGCCTTGTCAGACTCTAGATTGAATTCCACAGCTTTATAACCCAGAAAAGTAGTTATAATCTTAACAGTATTAGGCTTCATTTCAACTATATCACCCTTGTGATCTCTGTACTTAGGAAAATATGGGCTGTCAGACTTTACAGAGTAAAGCTTCTTCTGTTTTTGAATTTGTGACTTTAAATAATCTGCAGCACCACTTGTAGATCTATTTTTCACTTGAAGTAAAAATAGAACATATTCCAGTTCTTCAAAATACTTCAATGGAATAGCATTCTTCTTGATATGGAATACCCTACCATCTGTCATAAAATGTAACATGATGTGTTCTTTCAAAACAGAATGGTAAACCATTTGTACAGATTCAAGTTGATTCAATCTTTCAGGAGTTGCTCCTACACCTGGTTCACTTAAGGAAGTTGGATCATTGGTAGTGTTGTGTACTCTTTTCTCTTTTGAACTACCCAATCCAGATTTATCTCTTGCTTCCTTTCCTGTAACAACTCTTGCTTCAAAACCACTTGTTGCAGTCTTCAAATGTTGAGTTTGTTTAGCTTTGGTGAATCCTGGTAGGAGTATCTTTGAAGGTTTAACATGAGCAATGTCAGAGGTTTCCTTTTCCTTATCTTCTGATATCAAGCCAACTTGAGCTATGTCAGAGGTTGCTTGCTTCACTGTCATATCAGAACTTACTACATCTTGACTCTGAACAACATGAGCCATGTCAGAGGTTGTTTGAGAAATCGTCTTTGAAATTAAAGTAAGATTAGCATCTTCATCATCAATTATTTCTTCATCCATGACTGGCATATAAACCTTTACAGGTTCATCAACTTTTTCTTTGCCCTTGGACCTTGGATCTATCTCCACCTGTGATTTGACTTTGGTTGCCTCAGAAATTGACCTTTCTTTTATCACAATGCCCTTAGGCTTTGGTGGTTTCTTTTCAACAACAGAAGCTTTAGACTTGGAGTTGACTTTTTCTGTTTTGAGTCTAGCTTCTTCTTCCTTTAGACTCTCGAAGTCCATTCCTGGATTTTCTTTAAGAAATAAATTCTTTGAAATTTCTTCATCAAGTTCCAAATGTTCACCAGAACTTATCCTTTTACCAGTATCAGAACTTATTCTTCTCCCAGTATCAGAACTTGTTCTTTGTGCAGAAATTTCAGTTGTCCTTGATGAAGAACCTTTACCTTGACCATGACATCTACCCATTCCAGAGTTTCCCTGGTCATCTTTTCCATCATCCTTTCCCTTCAGTGCTTCAGTAGATTTGCATTTGGACTTAATCACTTTCTCCCCTTTTTGGCATCAGCAGGTAAAAGAAGAGAGACAAGCAATTCCACTGAGGATTGGATCTCATTGAGTTGAGTTTGCTGAGAAGCTTGATTCTTTAAAATTTCATCAATCTGAGTTTGTTGCTTCTCCTGAGTTTTCTCAATGTTGGCAATTCTGTCAAAGATAGGCTTGAAAAATCTGGTATTTTCAAGTTTCACATTCATATCTTGCTGGATCAAGATTTCTTGAATTTTATTCACCTTGGCATGAGTTGTTGAGTGTTGACCTTGAAGGTGCCTAGTACTCAATGCAGTAACTCTCAACTGTGCCTTGAAATCATCATTTATCAGTATTTTATCAGCTTTTTCCAGATGCTCAGCAAGAATCTTTTCATTAGGAACAAAACTAACTGAGTTCCATTCTTTAGTCCACTCCTTTCCTCTAGGAGTTTCACTCCAAGGTACTGGTGCCGCTCTAACAAACTTCTTTATCAAATTAACTTTGTTAACTCTTTGTTGAGGGGCATGTCCTGATGGACAAGCTGCATCAGCATCTAAATTAGCAGCAGCTTCACCAGTAATATTCTCATTGGCAGCATCAGAACTTGTAGATCCTACAGTATCAGCATCCTCTGATAAAATAGCAGTATGTGAGGCTATAGAGGCTTCAACATCATCCTCTAAATTATGATTTGCAGCCAGGTTCTGATCAACATCCAAAACTGGTATTGTTGGTGGAGTGAGTTGTGTTGGTGGAGCTTCCAAGTACAGAACCTCAGGCACAATCAAGTTATGAATATCAATTTTAGCATTTGTACCTGGTTCTTCAGTATGTACTTGTTCAATTATAGGTGACATAGGAGGTGTAGGCACTCTGTCTTGAGCAGTTTTTGGTTGTGCAGAAGGAAGTGATTCAATAATAACTGGTTTTGTTGGGATCAGAGATTCCTGACCCCCTTCCTTAGCTGCTTCCACATCTTCTAAATCTGAGTTAACTATGTCCCTGTGAGCTCTCTGTTTCTTCAATTTCTTCAAAGGTGGAGACACTATAGGAGCTTTATCATCAGAATTTAACTTTCTAAGCCTATTGAGAGGCCTAGAACTCCGAGTTACAGTATCTTTCTGAGAAGAGATCTTCTCAGCTTCTACAACAACAGGTTCTGATATGGGAACCTGTTCCTCCGTATTTTCTCAAATCAACACAATTTAATCAAAACATTCATCACAAAATAAAATTAAAAATCGATGAAGTAAAGATTAATAAATTGAAATTAAACATGCAAAGCCACATAATTTGAGAAACAAAGAACAAATCTTGCAATTAAAGAAAATTTTATTGATATATCAGATGAGTACATTTCATGAAATTTATCAATTACATGCAAAAATTACAAGATAGGCCTATTCTACGATTCTTAACATCAACAGCCTTAGTCCTAGTCTAAGAAGACCTAACAAAGCTGATGGTGAAGAGAAACGGATGGATGACAATTAATTCTTCTTCCTACTTTCAACAAAGAGAACAATAAGATGAATGATTTGCTCCTGCTGTTTAAGAATACGAAGATGAACTTCTCTTTGAAAAGACAACATATCATTTTTAATGTTCTCTGGAAGTTGAATCCAGATGATGAATGGAATGTTGTTGATATGATATGAAGTCGGAATTCCATTTCGAAAGATAGTCACAGTCTCTGTGCCATAATAGTAATACCAACTAAAATATGCCATTGTTTGAGAGAAATGAACAGATGTGGTTTTACTGATGAATGATCAGTTATTTAAATAGGAAATGGAATACTAAGGGACGCGAGGACTGGTGAAAAATTACAAGTAAAAATAATGACCCCTCGACTCCCTAGACTGATGTGTAATAATAACAGTCAGTAAAAGATCTAAAGCCAGAGTTAATGGGCACGTGATATAATAACAATTACTGTGCACATGCAGTTTTTCAAGACATACACACTAACCACTAACCCATAATGATTATGACTGTTTTATCTCACATAAACCAATATTCTGTAAAAATATGATCATTCAAGTAATGACCAAAAATAAATCAAGTAAATAAATACTACCACGTCAGCATCAGAACTTGATTATTATCAGAATTTAAAAGTCATCAGAATATGGCTTCTTTAACTCGAAAAGTGAATGTTTATTCCTGTAATTCTTCACACAAATACTGATATGGTTTCATCAGAACTTAATCATCAGAACTTTCATCAGAACTTGTCCTCAGAATTTATGCAACGGACACTTAAATTGTTCATCTAAAATAACATTTATCACCACAGTAATTTTCAACATTCATATGGAGTGTATGTGTGTGCATTAAGCTAAATATCAGACAAAGAGTAAAGTCTGATTCACTTCAGTACATCTTAGAAATAAGGCATAACTAAGAACTTTGCTCAAAATCTGTCATTAGTCTGAAGTCTACTTTAGAATGAGTTCATGCATGAGTCCACCTCAACTGTTTTGTGCTCATTTTATGCATCTTTTGAAATTCCATTTTACAGTGGCTTCTCAGTGTAAGTGAGTCACGACTGCTTATCAGAATATATGTTGTTATCAGAATATTTCTCCAGTAATCATAGAGTATGAAAAGTCACCAAGAAAATTTTATTTTGCTTTTCTAATGCATATTACTTAATACCAGCAATGCACTTGGGTCTTCCCTTCCATATTTTTACTCTAGATCTCAAAGGAGTACCTGATTTTTATTTCTTTTCTTTTTCTTTTGATAAGTGAGGCTTATCAGCACTTAGTACATCCATCAGATTTACTAACATCGGAACTTAACAGATAAGAAGCACTATTCTAGTTTTTGACTTAGTAATAAGATACACAAATTAAACTTAACTGAGCTCAATATCAGAATTTTCTTGTGTTAAAAGATTTCCACATAAACAATTACTTCATACATGGGATCTTCAGTATATTAAAGACTACTAGGTCAGCATCTAGCACAATTATCCTCATAGGATTGAATAGTCACAGAAACATTTATATCACCATCAGAGTTTAGAAATTCACATCAGACAACAATCAGTACTTAGAAAATTTCAATTTAAGCACAGAATACAAAGATAGCAATATCTGTAAATACTGATCATAAAATCTGATATATCAGAACATAAACTAGGCAGATTTAAAGAAAGAACCTGAAATCATTCCAAGTTCATTTACCGGTCTTGTAAAAGTAGCTTCACATATTGGTTTTTTGAAGATATCTGCTAGTTGTTGATCTGTTAGAACAAAATGCAATTCCACTGTACCTTCATCCACATGTTCCCTTATGAAGTGGTACCTAATGCTGATGTGCTTTGTCATTGAGTGTTGAACTGGATTACCTGTCATAGCAATAGCACTTTGATTATCACAATAAATAGGGATTTTAGAAAATTCTAACCCATAATCCAGTAACTGATTCTTCATCCAAAGAATCTGTGCACAACAGCTTCCTGCAGCAATGTATTCTGCTTCTGCAGTTGATGTGGAAATTGACTTCTATTTCTTGCTAAACCAAGAAACCAATCTGCCTCCAAGAAATTGGCAGCTTCCACTTGTGTTTTTCCTGTCAATTTTGCATCCTGCAAAATCTGCATCTGAGTAACCTATTAGCTTAAAGTCTGATTCTCTAGGATACCACAATCCCAGATCAGTTGTACCCTTAAGGTACTTGAAAATTCTTTTCACAACTGTTAAGTGAGGTTCTTTTGGATCTGCTTGAAATCTTGCACAAAGACAGGTAGCATACATGATATCAGGTCTACTTGCAGTTAGATAGAGTAGAGAGCCAATCATACCTCCGTAATCAGTAATATCTACTGATTTACCAGTATCTTTATCCAATTTAGTTGCAGTGGCCATATGAGTGGATGCACTTGAACAATCTTGCATTCCAAACTTCTTCAACAAATTTCTGGTTTACTTAGATTGATAAATAAAAGTTCATTCTTCATTCTGCTTGACTTGAAGGCCCACAAAATAGTTAAGTTCTCCCATCATACTCATTTGATATCTTGACTGTATCAGCTTGGCAAACTTCTTACAAAGTCTGTCATTTGTAGAACCAAAAATGATATCATCAACATATATCTGCACCAAAAGTAAGTCCTTTCCATGGTTGAGATAGAATAAGGTTTTGTCAATGGTCCCTCTGTTAAATCCACTTTCCAGAAAAAACTGAGCTAATGTCTCATACCATGCTCTTGGAGCTTGCTTAAGGTCATAAAGTGCTTTATCAAGCCTGTAGACATGATTGAGAAATTTGGGATCTACAAAGCCTGGAGGTTGTTCAACATATACTTCCTCTTCTAATTCTCCATTAAGAAAAGCACTTTTCACATCCATTTGAAAGACTTTAAACTTCTTGTGAGCAGCATAAGCCAAAAATATCCTTATGGCTTCCAATCTAGCAACTGGTGCAAATGTTTCATCATAATCAATTCCCTCATGTTGAGAGTATCCTTTTGCAACCAGCCTTGCTTTATTCCTTGTAATTATGCCATCACTGTCAGTTTTGTTTCTGAATACCCACTTTGTACCAACAACAGATATGTTCTTTGGTCTTAGCACTAGGGTCCAGACTTTATTTCTTTCAAATTTATTTAACTCTTCCTGCATTGCTTGCACCCAATCAGCATCTTGAAGAGCTTCTTCCACTTTCTTTAGTTCAGTCTGAGAAAGGAAAGAATGATAGAGATATTCATTTGATGTAGCTGTTCTAGTTCTGACACCTACATCAGGATTTCCAATAATTAAGTCAGGTGTATGTGCTTTAGTCCACTTCTTTGCAGATGGAAGGTTATCTCTAGAACTGGATGCTCTCCCATGATCCATGCTGTCTCCATCAACATTTTCTGATGTTCCCCCTGAAATTATGCTCTCTGAGTTGGATCCTTCAGTATTTGAGTTTCCAGAAATATCAGAATCTTAGTTTCCATAATTATCAGAACTTGGCCCATCAGAACTTGAAGAGCCTGTTGTAGGTTCTGATGCTTCTTGAGATGTGGTTGGATCTTCAATATGCTCCCCATGCACAGGTGCATTTTCCTTTGGCGTAGTAACCAAAGTTTCAATAACATCAAAGTTTAATCCATCATAGTTTGCAGTATCAGGATTTAGATTGTCAGGATTTAGACTGTCAAAATTTACAGAATTAGAATTTAAAACTTCATTTTTGAATCTCAACTGATCATGATCATTGAAATCTTCTAGTCCAGTAATCTTTTTATCATCAAAAGAGACATTGATAGATTCCATGACAACCCTTGTTCTTAAATTGTAGACTCTAAAGGCTTTTGTGGAAAGTGGATATCCAACAAAAATTCCTTCAATAGCTTTTAGATCAAATTTGGATAGCTATTCGGGATGAGTCTTAAGAACAAAACACTTGCATCCAAATACATGAAAGTACTTCAGATTTGGCTTCTTTTTCTTCACCAACTCATATTGTGTCTTCCCATGCTTGTTGATAAGTGTTGCATTCTGAGTAAAACAAGCAGTCTGCACAGCTTCAGCCCAAAAGTAGGTTGGTAACTTTGCTTCATCAAGCATAGTTCGTGCAGCTTCAATAAGAGTTCTATTCTTTCTTTCAACAACTCCATTTTGTTGTGGAGTTCCAGGAGCAGAAAATTCCTGCTTTATTCCATGGTTTTTGTAGAACTCTTCCATAATCAAATTCTTGAACTCAGTGCCATTATCACTCCTTATGATTTTCACAGAGTCTTTGACCAATTTATCCAGATGTTTGACATGATCAATCAAGATAGATGCAGTTTCACTTTTTGTGCGCAAGAAATACACCCATGTGTATCTGGTGAACTCATCCACTATGACCATAACATATTTCTTCTTTGCAATAGACATGACATTCACTGGACCAAATAGATCAACATGTAGTAGGTGATAAGGCTCAAGAATTGATGATTCAGTCTTGCTCTTGAATGAAGATTTTCTTTGTTTTTCCTTTTGACATGAATCACAAAGGCCATCAGGAGCAAATACTGACCTTGGCAGTCCTCTCACAAGATCTTTCTTGACTAGTTCATTTATATTGTTAAAATTTAAATGAGAGAGTTTCTTATGCCAATCCCAGCTTTCTTCAATTGATGCTCTACTCAACAGACAGATTACAGAACTATCAGTACTTGTTGAAAGCTTGGCTTCATAAATGTTACCATGTTTGTATCCTTTCAGAACAACTTTGCCTGTAGATTTACTTACAACTTCACAGTGTTCTTCAAAGAAACCCACATGATAACTTCTGTCATATATTTGACTAACACTCAGCAAATTATGTTTAAGTCCTGAGACTAGAGCTACTTTTTCAATGATGACATTCCCAAGATTGATATTGCCATATCCCAGAGTTTTTCCATTGTTGCCATCTCCATAAGAAACACATGGGCCAGCTTTCTACACAAATTCTGATAGCAGGGCTTTATTTCCAGTCATATGTCCTGAACATCCACTATCCAGAACTAGGATGTTTTTCCTGTTGCCCTGCAATCACAAAGACCACTAATTATTAGTTTTAAGGACCCAAACTTGTTTGGATCCTTTGACCTTATTAAGTTTATTAACATTTGCAGCGGATTTAGCATCAGAGTTTATGTTAACATTTTTCTTATCAGCATTTATAGTATCAGACTTTGCATCAGAACTTATACTAGAAGGAATAATGCTAACTTTCTTTAAAGAAGGTTTTATTTGATAATAATCATAGTACAAACTATGATATTCCTTACAAGTATAAATGGAATGCCATAAACTACCACAATGAAAACAAGGATTTTGTGGCCTATATCTAACAGACTGACTCTTAACTCCTGACTTTGAAGGTAAGGAGTTTATGTTCTTATTCTTCCTGCAAAAAGAAGCCAGATGGTTAGAATTTCCACAGTTATAACATTTCTTTCTAGGAGCATCAGGAACAGGCTTATAATCATTGCTTTTATTCACACCTTCCTTTCCATTCCTATTTTTCCTAGGTGGCTTTACCTTGTTTACATTCTTAACATCTTTCAGCTTATGCTTGAGCTGCTTCTTTGTCATTAAGCCTATGTTAACTTCAGTTGGCTTATCCTGTTTTGGTTTGTCAGAAGTTAATTTCTCTTTAAATTATGATTTCTTAATATCAGACTTTACAGCTACAAACTTAACAGGATTTACCTTGGGCTTTTGTTTAACAACTATAGGCTCAATTTTTACAGTTCCTTTTTCACTTTTATCATCTCCATAACCTAAGCCCTCTTTCCAGTTTCCACTACTTAACAAATTCTGAGTTGTTCTGCCAGAGTTAGTCCAAGTCCTGATAATCTCTCTTTCCTTTTCTAACTCAGTTTTTAGAGATTCATTCATTTTTAGCACTTCATCCCTAACATAAATGGCATCATCTTTATCTTTCTGAGTTTGATGGAACATGACTAACTCTTTTTTTAAATAATCATTCCTCTTTTTATAAGCAAGATTTTCAGAAGTTAATCTTTCACATGTTAAAGTTTGATCTCTATAACTAATGAACATGGTTTTAAGATATCTTCTCAACTCAGTAATATCATCAGTATGAAAGACATAAGTAGTTTGAGGTACCTTTAACTTAGCAACATCATAACTGCTATCAGCATTTGCCATTAAGGCATAATTCACCTCACTTTCAGAATCTGAAGTGTCTGTCCAGCTTTCCTTCTTTGTGACAAGAGCCTTGCCTTTGTCACTCTTCACTTTCTTGCAATCAGGAGATATGTGGCCTTTCTCACCACAGTTGTAGCATTTGACATTTGAGTAATCTCCTCTGTCAGACTTTCCTCCTTTGCCTTCAGATTTTCTGAAATTCTTCTTATCAGAACTTGCACCTAGCCTGGAAAATTTCTTTCCCTTCCTGAATTTCCTGTATGCAATCCTTGTGATTCCTTTCACCATAAGAGCACACAGCTTCATCATCTCTTCATCAGGATCCATCTCATGTAAGCTTTCAGTTTTTGAGTCATCATCACTATCAGAACTTGATGACTCAGTATCAGACTTTGTGATGAGAGCTTTTCTCTTGCCTTTTCTTGAGGCAGCTGCTTTGGGGGATTCCTCCTCAGCCTTAAGAGCAACTGTCCTTGACTTTCTTACATGCCTCTTGCTTCTTTGTTCCATCTCAAGTTCATGAGTCTTGAGCATCCCATAAATTTCATCAAGAGTTGTTTCATCAAGATTATAGTTGTCTCTTATAGTGGTGGCCTTCAAATCCCAACTTTCAGGAAGAGCTAACAGGAATTTAAGATTTGTATCTTCAAGATCATATTCCTTGTCAACTAGTGACAAATCATTCAAGAGTTTGACAAATCTAGCATATAAACCAGTCAAT
Source organism: Apium graveolens (assembly GCF_009905375.1). Classification (NCBI taxonomy): domain Eukaryota; kingdom Viridiplantae; phylum Streptophyta; class Magnoliopsida; order Apiales; family Apiaceae; genus Apium; species Apium graveolens. The sequence continues at coordinate 228,000,302 of NC_133653.1, read as the reverse complement.
GACTCATCAGGTTTTGAGTCAAAGTGTTCATACTCTTGAGTGAGTATAGTCTTCCTGTTCTTCTTAATTGAATCAGTTCCCTGACATCTTGTTTCCAAGGCATCCCATATCTCCTTTGCAGTTTTGCAGTTGATTACCCTGTTTGACATGACATTATCAATGGCACTATGCAGCAAGTGTCGTACCTTAGCATCCTTAGCAATAGATGAGATATCTTCAACAGTGTAATCACTTTTCTCCTTTGGTATAGACTTTGCTGGTTCACCTGCAACTACAATAGAGAGCTTGGTTGGCTTGTGTGGTCCTTCATTGATTCTGTCAAGGTATTCTGCATCTGTAGCTTCCAGAAACATAGACATCCTCACCTTCAATATGGGATATTTAGATGGTTTCAGTATGGGAACTCTAATAGTCTCATATCGATTATGGATTTGAGTCTTTGGAGGTTCTAGGGTTACAATGAATAATAACTTCGATAATGATAACACTTATAGTGTAAACCCTTTGTCTGTGTTTATATACTACACAGTTACAAGATAATGTTCTAATTGATATGGAATATAATTCTGCTTCCTAAAATATATCAACTAGTTATCTTTTCTTCCAAGTATTCTATTCTTCATAGAATTCCTTCTTCATGCATATTTCTTCTTATATTTGTCTTGATCTTCTTTCCTTTTAATCAGCCGCCTGCCTTATCTGAAAGTCTCCTTAAGTCCTGATATTATCTCCTGATAAATATCTCCTGATATTTTAAGTTCTGATAACTTAAGTTCTGATATCTTAAGTCCTGGCTTCAGTATAAGTACTGGTTTCCAGTTAAGTACTGATTTGTCCTGTTTAGTTAAGATTTGAAAACTTAAACACAAATCATATTAGACATGACATTATCAAATATATCTAACATTAAGATTCTAGAATATAAATAAAGAGACCAAAATAATTTATTCGAAAATATAACAAATAATAATTTACATATATAGACACGCACATGTGATTTTATCTTTACTAATTTTAAAAGATTCAATGATAATGGTGTATTCGGATTTATTGATACTCTAGAATAGAATAACAAAAGTCTTTTATGTTGTGAAAATGAGAATGATTAATTGTTGGATTTTTAACGCAGCGGGGTCATGGCAAAACACTTTTAGACATACAAAATCCAAATAAAAGCATATAAATCGTGAATAAAAAATTCGAGGGATCGAATCTAACCTTTTAAAATAATTCGGAGACAACGATCAGAGATCCTTAGCAGTTGCTCCTCAAGTGTGAAGCACTCCACCGGTATCCACCAAGAAAATGATATTAAGGAGGAGGAAGGAGGTGGAGAGAATTGGGTTTTCCAAACTTTTTGGGTTTTCGGGTTAGAATAAAATTAGGGTCTATAATAGTGTATTTATAGGCAAAATTTTCAGCTGAAATTTTCCCATAAATAATATTATTATTATCCCATTTATTATTCTTATTAATAATTAAAACACCTTTTAATTATTAATCCTTTTTCTAAATACTTTAGAAATAATTCTCTCTCTTGATTTAATTTCCAAAAATTAAATCCTTTAATTAATAATATTAAGAACTTTTCTTAATAAATTTATAATCAATTAAATCTCATTTAATCAATTATTAAATTTGCCAATTAATTATTTATTTCATAAATAAATAATTATCAGCCATTATTAATTAATTATTCCACCATTAAATCATTCTCTTTTTATGGTGTGACCCTGTAGGTTCAATATTAAGCCGGTAGTAGAAATAAATAATAATAAAACTATTTTATCATTATTTATATAAATTCTCTAATTTATTAAATATGATTAATTAATTAATCACATTTATTCTACATCGTGAGGGATACTTCTCAGCATATCGCGACTATCCGGATAATATGAATTCACTGCTTAGAATACCAAGAACCTATTCAGTGAATAGTTACCGTACAATAAACTCCTTCTACCCTACAATGTCCCGATTAAATACAAGGCATGGATCTCGTGTCAAGCCTATCTAATTCAATCACTTGCTTACCATTTACTATACTTAGTTCTATGCAAATTAGAAACTCCTTTCTAATTTCATTCACCCTGGCCAGAGATTCCTGAACTAGCATAAGTGGATCAGCCTTGAACATTCGCTTCCTTCACTGGAAGGGGTAGATCCTTTATTGATCATACACTATCTTCGTGTACAAATTCCTATACCCAGAAGAGCCCTAATAATTGTCCCTGGAGACTAAGAACTAAACCAAAGCATAGTTCAGTGTACACAAGATTACTATGATGACCTCAAGTCTAAGGATACTTGTACAACTATCACTATGTGAACAACTGCTGACACGTGAGTGAACTCCATCAGTTGTTCAGTTGTGCGAGTCATGTTCAGTGAACTTATTCTATAATAAGCACCTACATACTAGCTATAGTGTCACCACACAAATGTCTATGAGAACAAACATCCTTCATAATGAAGCAAGCATAGTATGTACCGATCTTTGCGGATTATTAATTACCAGTTAGTAATCCTATGACCAGGAACTATTTAAGTTTAGAGTTATCATCTTTTTAGGTCTCACTATTATGATCTCATCATAATCCATAAAAAGCTTTACTCTAAACTATGGTATATCTTATTTAAACACTTAAATAGATAGAGCCCGTAATAAAAACAAAACAAGTCTTTTATTAATATCAATGAAATCAAAACATATTACATAAAAGTTATTCCTAAATCCTAATACACGATTGGACTTAGGACATATTCCTTTCAATCTCCCACTTGTACTAAAGCCAATCACTCTGGTATCTAATACCCATTTTGACGATCAAAGTGACTTTCATAAAGTAGCTTTGTGAGTGGGTCTGCTATGTTGTTATGTGTGTCAACTCTATTTCAATACAACACAAGAAATGTTATCGCGCTCCCACTAACCCTTTTGTAGACGCATGGTTCATCTACGTTTTTGATAAAATCAAACTCTTTGATTGTCTCATCAAAACGAATGTTCCATCTTTCGAGAAGCTTGCTTTAAACCACATATGGTTCGCAGCAGCTTACACACTAGGTTTTATTTCCCTTGGAAAGAAAACCATCTGGCCATCTGCCAAATTTCATAGTCGTAGTAAGCAGCAATCACAAGCAAAATCCGAACTGATTATAACAGGGCTACAGGTAAAAGGTTTCATCAAAGTCAATCCATTGCCTTTATTTGAATCCTTTTCCCAAAAGCCTGGCCATCTGCTATAATCTATCTTTTATATACCGTATACATAGATTCCATTCTGGATTTCATGGCACTATGCCATTTCTCTGAGTCAACCCTACTCATAGCCTCATTATAGGTCACAGGGTCGTCATCTTCAATGATCGACAACTCATTGTCATTCTCAATGACAAGGCCATAATACCTCTCAGGTTGGCGAGACACTCTCCCTGACCTATGAATGGGCTGTTCCACAAAAGGTTGTTCAGTCAGAACAGGTGTTTCCACTCGATCTGTAGTAGTTTGTGCTTCTTGAACTTCATCAAGTTCAATTTTGCTCCCACTATTTCCTTCAAGGATAAACTCCTTTTCCAAGAAGGTAGCATGTCTGGAGACAAATACCCGATGATCGGTGTAAAAGTAATACCTTAAAGTCTCTTTAGGATATCCCACAAAACTACATTTTACGGATCGATTTTCCAGCTTATCTGGGTCAACTTACTTGACATAAGCTGGACATCCCCAAATCTTAACGTGTTTAAGACTCGGTTTCCTTTCTTTCCATATCTCATACGAAGTTTGAGGAACAGATTTGGAAAGCACCTTATTCAGTAAATATGTTGAGGTTTCCAATGCATAACCCCATAGGAATACTGGAAGATTTGCATAGCTCATCATGGACCGAACTATGTCTAACAAAGTTCGATTTCTCCTTTCAGATACCAATCTGGAGGAGTCCACTGGGAGACTATACCATTTACTTTGAGATAATCTAGAAATACTCCATTAAAGTATTCACCACCTCGATCTAATCGAAGAATTATAATACTCTGTTTGGTTTGTTTCTCCACTTCATACTTATACTCTTTGAACTTTTCAAAGGCTTCAGACTTGTATTTCATCAAACTCATATCCGAATCTAGATCTATTATCCATGAAAGTAATGAAGTATGAAAATCCACCCATGGCTTGCGTAGACATTGGTCCACATACATATGTGTGTACCATTCCTAGCAAATTCGCAGCCCTCTCTCCATGTCTACTAAATGGAGACTGCAGTGCCACAACGAAGTGAGATTTTCATCATCCCTTTTCTTTTATTAGTTTGTTCAATCTGAAGTAAATTATGTCATATTTATACAGACCATTATTTAAAGTACCACATCCATAAAGAATATTAACTCTAAGAATAGAACATTCATTATTCTCAATAATAAATGAAAATCCAGCCAATTCTAACATGGGAATAATATTCCTCACAATCGAGGGAACAAAATAACAATTATTTAAAATAATAGTCTTGCCCGTAGGCATATGTAAATGAAATGATTCTACATCTTCAGCAACAACTCTTGCTCCATTTCCCATCAGTAGAATCATCTCCTCTTCCTCAAGAGTCCTACTTCTCCTTGGTCCCTGCAACAATTGCAGATTTGAGAACCACAGACGGTATCTAATACCCAAGTAGAAATTTGATTTAATGACATATTCACTTCTATCATGAACATACCTGAATCAGAAGCGGTAGTCTCACTACCTTTCTTCTTCTTCAGTTCTGCAAGGTAAACCTTGCAGTTCCTCTTCCAGTGCCCCACCTTGTTACAGTGAAAGCAAACAACTTTGCTCTTGGGGTCTTCAGCTTTTGGTGGAACCGGCGTTTTCTCACCTACTTTCTTCTTCTTGGAAGGGTTCCTCTTCCTTTTCTTAGGATTGAAACCTTCACCAATTAGAAGAACAGAACTCTTCTTAGGGGGAAAATTCGATTCTGCAGTCTTCAACATATTGTGGAGTTCAGGCAGGCTGACATCCAACTTATTCATGTGAAAGTTCACAACAAACTGCGAGAACGAACTCGGAAGCGATTACAAGACCAAGTCTTGGCTCAGCTCCCCATCCATGGCAAAACCAAGTTGTCCAAGACGTTCAATCAAATTGAACATCTTAAGTACATGGTCATTCACAGATGATCCCTCAGACATTCTACAACCGAACAGCTCCTTCGATATCACATATCGAGCTGTCCTCCCTGCCACATCATACAACTCTTGTAGATGCATGAGGATAGTGTGAGCATCCATATGCTCATGTTGCTTCTGTAGCTCAATGTTCATGGAAGCTAGCATGATGCATTGAGCAACATTTGCATCATCTATCCACTTACGATACACAACATATTCATCATTATGTGCATCACTAGCAGGTTCAGTAGACTTAGGTGAGTCAATCACGTATTCCAGCTTCTCAATCCTGAGAACAATTCTCAAGTTTCGAAGCCAGTCAGCATAATTAGGACCAGTCAATTTATGAGCATCTAGTATGCTCCTGAGTGATAGTGCAGAAGACATAATGTATATTGTAAATTTGTAAATGATAAACACATAACAACACTTAGCAAATATTCGATTTCATTTTAAAAACACTATATGAATCGGGTCTTTATTCATAAGTGGCTCCCACTAGTTTTCCTAATTTATTCAACCCTCTACGTGAAAAATTAAGCATTCATAATGCTAGTGGGAATAGGGATCCTACATTCTATTACACAACCCTGGCTGTGGCACGAAACGCCATGTAATGTTAATAGGCAGACAACTCTTGTCAATTACATCTTATGTTATTCCCTAATCAAACTTTAGCCTCTTGAATAATTGAGTCACGGCTGTGGCACGATAAACTCAATATTCTAAGTCAAGTCTAACCCAACATTCCGTACAATTGAATCAGTCCCCAAAGGCCCACGGCTGTGGCACGTAACGACCTTTAGATTCTTATTCAATGTACACATCTCTATGTAATAGACAAGTATTTCTTATTTCGAAATCAAAGCCCTCTGCTGTGGCACGAAACGACAATGATTCAAAAATAAGAACTACTTTCTACCATGTTGGAAGGCTATGACCGACACAAGCCCGTTGTATCATTGGCCAATTACTACTTGATATTATTTAATTTTAGAGGGATTATATTACGTTACAATCATAATCATATTATAAAGAAATTCTTCCTTTTAAATTAAATATTTCAAATCAATAATCAATAATCAGATGATTCCCAGATCGGGTGGAGCATTGTCAAGAGGCGTCACTTAATAACCCTTTCTTACAGATAGAAATCTGTTGTTGACAGAATCATCCTTTCTCTCATATCGAAAATTCATATTCAATTACGTGTTTCATAAACACAATAATCTCATGATTGTATTCATAATATTATTATTAAGGTTATGAAACAATTTCACTATACTAGGTTGTCTAACAAACGCCTTATATTTATTTAAGTTCACCTAAATCTATCATCGCATGATAAACTAAGCATATATCACATATATCAACATGAATAAACATCAAGGTAGGCATGTTACATCATCTAGCACATTAGTCTAAGCATTATACATCTCTATGTATCACATGAAGCATTTAAAATCAATTCAAACGATCAAAAATAGCTTTAAAACACTTCATGGAATATAAACAGTTCAAAACTTTTATATAAACTAAAATTGATCACTCCATTAGATCCGTCTCGAAAAAACGAATCCAACGGTATATTGCACGCCTAAAACGGAGTTACGAAACTCCCAGAAAATCAATTTTAAAAACAACAGACGGGCTGTAACGCATTACAGGAATGCGTTACAAGCCCTGTAACGCATTCCGGTGATGCGTTACACCCCTTTTAAGCCATTAAAGGGTGTAACGCATTCCGTGAATGCGCCACAGGTGTGTAACGCATTCCCGGAATGCGTGACACCCCTATTTTTTGTTTATTTCTTCCGCCGCCTGACAGACGTTCTCTTTCTCGGTTTGCGCGCCTGACATCACCTGTCTTCTTTCTCCGTGCCATTAATACAGCAGACATATGCACTAATATATATACTTACAATTTATATATATACATATATGATTATTTAATTATGAATTTAATTGCAACAACTTCAAAAATTCATAATAAAAAATCTATACATCATAAAATTATGAAAAAAATACCCAGACGATCTACAACACTTGTAGAACCCAGATCAATATTCAAAATTATTCTGAGAAACGATTTCTCATCAGACAAAATTAATCCATGATATAACTTGTAAAAATCATAATTAATTCATACAAGCACATAAAATTCTGAATTTTTTACCACAGATCTATATGCATACAACCTATGCTCTGATACCAATGTTGGATTTTTAACGCAGCGGGGTCATGGCAAAACACTTTTACACATACAAAATCCAAATAAAAGCATATAAATCGTGAATAAAAAATTTGAGGGATCGAATCTGACCTTTTAAAATAATTCGGAGACAACGATCAGAGATCCTTAGCAGTTGCTCCTCAAGTGTGAAGCACTCTACCGGTATCCACCAAGAAAACGATGTTAAGGAGGAGGAAGGAGGTGGAGAGAATTGGGTTTTCCAAACATTTTGGGTTTTCGGGTTAGAATAAAATTAGGGTCTATAATAGTGTATTTATAGGCAAAATTTGCAGCTGAAATTTTCCCATAAATAATATTATTATTATCCCATTTATTATTCTTATTAATAATTAAAACACCTTTTAATTATTAATCCTTTTTCTAAACACTTTAGAAATAATTCTCTCTCTTGATTTAATTTCCAAAAATTAAATCCTTTAATTAATAATATTAAGAACTTTTCTTAATTAATTTATAATCAATTAAATCTCATTTAATCAATTATTAAATTTGCCAATTAATTATTTATTTCATAAATAAATAATTATCAGCCATTATTAATTAATTCCTCCACCATTAAATTATTCTCTTTTTATGGTGTGACCATGTAGGTTCAATATTAAGCCGGTAGTAGAAATAAATAATAATAAAACTATTTTATCACTATTTATATAAATTCTCTAATTTATTAAATATGATTAATTAATTAATCACATTTATTCTACATCGTGAGGGATACTTCTCAGCATATCGCGACTATCCGGATAATATGAATTCACTGCTTAGAATACTAAGAACCTATTCAGTGAATAGTTACCGTACAATAAACTCCTTCTACCCTACAATGTCCCGATTAAATACAAGGCATAGATCTCGTGTCAAGCCTATCTAATTCAATCACTTGCTTACCATTTACTATGCTTAGTTCAATGCAAATTAGAAACTCCTTTCTAATTTCATTCACTCTGGCCAGAGATTCCTGAACTAGCATAAGTGGATCAGCCTTGAACATTCGCTTCCTTCACTGGAAGGGGTAGATCCTTTATTGATCATACACTATCTTCGTGTACAAATTCCTATACCCAGAAGAGCCCTAATAATTTTTCCTGGAGACTAAGAACTAAACCAAAGCATAGTTCGGTGTACACAAGATGACTATGATGACCTCAAGTCTAAGGATACTTGTACAACTATCACTATGTGAACAACTGCTGACACGTGAGTGAACTCCGTCAGTTGTTCAGCTGTGTGAGTCATGTTCAGTGAACTTATTCTATAATAAGCACCTACATACTAGCTATAGTGTCACCACACAAATGTCTATGAGAACAGACATCCTTCATAATGAAGCAAGCATAGTATGTACCGATCTTTGCGGATTATTAATTACCAGTTAGTAATCCTATGACCAGAAACTATTTAAGTTTAGAGTTATCATCTTTTTAGGTCTCACTATTATCATCTCATCATAATCCATAAAAAACTTTACTCTAAACTATGGTATATCTTATTTAAACACTTAAATAGATAGAGCCCGTAATAAAAACAAAACAAGTCTTTTATTAATATCAATGAAATCAAAACAGATTACATAAAAGTTATTCCTAAATCCTAATACACGATTGGAGTTAGGACATATTCCTTTCATTAATTAAATCTATGCTTTCTTCAATATGTTAAAAATTAGGTGGATTATATCAATTTTAGTTTATAAATTATGACATTAACAATTATTTGACATCTTAAAAAATAAATTTGTATAATAGATTAGATTAAAAATCAAGGACACGACTGGCCAACTTTATTTAATAAATTAAGATATTAGTAATGACATAAAATCAACATGAACGTCGTATTAAAAAAATAACATCTTTCATAAAAAAATAAACTTATATTAACAGTAGTGTCAATTCTACTTTGTTGAATATAACGATTGCAGGTCTTGACGACTTTAGTTATGCATTACTAATCCTTTTAAATTAAGGAAGGTTGTTGTAAATTAGTAATAACATTAGTAATAAAATAGCTCATTACCCAGGGTTTATTTAACCAAAACTTTAAAAAAAATCTCGACTCTGCATTTAACATATGTGTTAATATTTAGTTTACTTTTTATAAACATACTAACAACATTCTATGAATTAACTTCATATCTTTTTCTTTTAAACGTACAGTGGTTACCCTGCATGTATTCATTCGGTAAATACGAATTAGATGACACAAATAAGAAAATATGTAATTTGATTAATGAGTTATATTAAAAATGTTGTATACGTTGTTAATGTCTTACATGTAATTCATACACATTGATAAACACTCAACTTGTATTTGATATATTTTAGACGTTAAACAATATTATCAATAAGAAAACGATCAAGAATTTTACTAATATAATTGTATGGTGTACAAAATAATCTAGAAAATGACCCATGTCTCGCACGAGTTGTTGTGCAAGCTTATTTTTATGCATAATTATTTCAAAGGTTTTTTTGTGTGCATACTGTTAGGAACTTGTTGGTGAGACTGCGTAGCTGTATGAACAGTTACGTGATAACTCAACACGAGAACAACACTAAAACATGACAGGTTAATAATACTACGACTACACAAGAAATCAGGATGAATGAAGACAAGGCAAATACAAAGAATCAAAATATTAGAAGAAGGCTTGAAGTCTGTTTACAGGTCACTGAAAGAAGTTCATTAATATGTTCATGCCTCAATGAAGAATTAAGGTTAAAGACTTTCAGAGTTTCAGAAATGATGAAGATTCAGTGTATAAAGTGCTACCAGAAGATTTCAGTGTATTGGCATTAATTGAAGATAGATAGTGTATGAAGCATAGGAATCTGAAGAATTGAAGACATGGTATAAACAAAGGTTAAAGAAGACAACTGCAGTCTTGAAGTTATACTCACTGACAGGAGCTCATTTATATGTTCAAGTGTCGGTTAAGAACAGTGAATAAAGTGTTCAAGATTGTAGTAGCAATAAAGACACTGTTTAAAGTACTAGAAAGGATTCCAGTGAAAGTACAGTTGTTTATTGATAGTCAGTGTTAGAAGCAATGGATATTCAACCAATCTGTATCAACTTAAAAACACAAGAGAAATTGAATTAGGTTCTCTCAATGCTAGTTTTTTCTGAACCAGACTAGTGCACCAAACATCGGTATACAAGAAGGGATTTTAATTTAATTACAGAAGAAAGTGTTGATACAGTGAAGAATGGCAAAATAGAAGCAAAATGTTCTAAGGCAGAAGACTCTTCACTCCAATGGTCGCCATAGAGCTCCAGTGGTCGCTATAGAGCTCCAGTGGTCGCCATAGAGCTCTAGTGGTCTCCATAGAGCTCCAGTGGTCGCCATAGAGCTCAATTGGTCGCCATAGAGCCACACAGATGCTGGTCGCCATAGAAGAAAAGCCAAAGGATACTCCAGTCTCCATAGAACACTTGGTTGATTTTCCAGTGAATTATACAGCAGCATTTCAAGGATATTTGTGGACACAAAGCTGCCACTTGTCCAAATGAATTGAAAGTCTACACAGAGAAGCAGAATATATAACAATCAAAATTATTATTGTTAAGTAGTTCCGTTCATCATCTCTCTCACGGGAGGTGATGAAAATAAGAAACAAAGAGAATACAGAGAAGTTCAGGACATTGATATCCGTTTAACTTCTCACAGGAGAAACGTTATAATTCCCTATTTAACACTTGTATATTCATAGGGGCATTATAATCATTATCCGGTAATTAAATCCTTAGACAAACAAAAGCTAGATCATTGTATAGGATTTAATTTGTTGATCTTTGTAGGAGCTAGGAACTTTGTTGTTCTTAGATTGTAGCCGGTTAATTTATTTACCGGAGTGTAGCAACACCCTCGAGGATTTATATAAGAATATATATACTTCCCCGAATATCTTGTGTTCCTCATTTTATATTCCCAAACACTATTCACCTCAAGAAAACGGAACCACTAACCGAGCACTAAATCTTATATCCGCTAAAGATTTGAAAGAATTTTTAATTTAGTGATTATCGTATTCAACCCCCCCCCTTCTACGATAATTCGGGACCTAACAATTGGTATCATAGTTTGTTGATCGATATACAGATCAGATCCGGTGTGTCAGCCCAAACAATCAAGTTCTCATATTTTCAGATTTTTAATTTTCAAAATTTATCAACACTTGAGATTTTTGAATTTTAAATAATTTGGACTTAGCCATAATTTTTATTTATGATTTATTTAATTTTCCATAAAATTTAAAATTCTTAAATTTAAATTTTTCTTAAATAATAATTTAAATTTTATTTAATTTTTAAGAAAATTCGAAATTCGTGAAAATTAAATTTTATGTAAATATTTATTTTTGATTAATTTATTTTCTAAGAAAATTAAAAATACTGGAAATTTATTTTTTCTTAAATATTAAATTAAGGGTACCCAAAGGATTAGTAGACTCAGGATTCTTCTGGGCTTTTAAAGTGGATTTTAATCTTTTGAAGAAATAAATTTCTCGGAGATTTTAAGACAACTCTAGGATTCCAGATTATACAGTCACAGTGGTTTGTACCAATGTTATATTTATACGGGAATCAATGAGATCATACATGCAGGAATCGTGGAGGTCAGAGAGAATAGTGGGGACACACAAACATCTCAGTTACATGCAATAAAGTTGGAACCTCAGGACAGAATGTAAGAGTTACTGATTATTGAATCAGAAGAAACTCAGGTAGAAGTACTTGAGGGACTGGACGTCAGGGCAGTGTTTCACTTGTCAGGGAAGTTTAGTCGCATCAGATTCACAAGGAGTACATAAGCTATATCCAAGGATCAAGCCTATCTATTTTTAAGTAGAGATTCTTACAGATTCAATTCAAGAGATGATTACAGATTGAGGTTAGGACATAAATAAGATTTGATAGCTACAGGTTTGACAAGCAATATGTGTCAAGTAACTATCAGGGGTTTTGCTACAACAGAACAAGAAGCTTGACAAACAAGGATGAGTAGGGATTCAGTTGAAGAGTTGAGACAAAGGTGGAATATTTTCTTAGGGAAGCATCCTGTCAAAACTTATAGTGCACGGGAAAGAGTTGGGATGGATCAGATGACAAATAATGAATATCTTGCTTTTATAGCAATCTCTGAAGATGATCCAACTCACATATCTCAGGTTTCAATTTCTTGAACCACTGCAATATCTTGTTCTCAATATTCAATGCATGATAAGATCTTAGTGTTTAAATGTTTAACACTCGCACAAGCATGATAACATTACACATAGATAATATTGAACTAGTTCACTAGATTATTTTTCTAGTAACTAGGATTGATGTTTAACTTGTGCATGTTACTTTAGATGATCTTATATATGTGTTTGAATATTTGTTAAACATGATTTATTACTTAAGTGAGATATATGTTTTCCAGCATATAAGACCTTTGTTAATGCTTATTTTATGTACCCTATTAAAATGTGATTTATCCATTTAATCTGAATTGTTTGTTAAGATGTATTAGTTTATATTTGGATTGAGATAGCTAGATGAGATACATCAACAGGATTGGACTAGATAGAATTAGTGATTTATGTGTTAATTCTATTTATTCCATATCATGCCTGTCTTTCTTAATTCTTATGTGTAATGTTTCTGAATGAATGCCATGTATTCTTAATACAATGCTTGCTTATTTTGTAGAAAGCATGTTTAGGATTACAATAGGGCAAAGACTGTTAGTCCTCCTTATGTAATGTTGGAATCATTTTTACCCTAGCCTAGAGACAATTCTGTCAACGGTATTAAAATGGAGAAAATGGTCAGTCAAAAATAAGAATTAGCATGATAAGGTTGTAGTTGTTATTATCTTTGCTTATAGTAAAGTCTCTAATCCATCTGGACCCAAACTGATAAATTGGGTACCAAGAACTGTTAATCCATTTGTGAGTGCAGGACATAACAGGTCAATTGATTCATATGTATTCTTGGTAATTCATACTCAAGGCATATGATCAAAGAAAGAGCCTCACAATAAAATGTGATCAACAAAAGCTATTCCGTCAGTAATCTTTGGAGATGACAGCAAAGGTTTTCATTACGGGACAAGCTATGTAGAAAAGGGATGTCATCATGGACTCAACAATTGCTATCACTGATAACAACTAATTATTGGAGTCATTGATAACAATTGAAGCATCTTTCTTGCTGGAGAATCAAGGCACAAATCTTCTTATCAGACAGTTCTGCATCACAGGACAAAATGTCAATTGAAAGAAGGATTAGTGTCTCATCTGAAGCAGGAAGGTTGAGAAGCTTGCTCTTCTTAGAGTAAGGAAAGCAAATGCTCATGGCTAGAATGGAAACTCTGAAAATGTGAAGTCAATGGTTTCTACTATAAAGCTTCATCTAACAAAAGTTTAGCTATGGCATTAGAAGCTCTCACCCTTGAACATCAACTGAAGGAACTCTTTTGTGAAAAGGAATTAGTGAGAGGACTGCCTTATCTGGAATTCAGTAGGATGAAATATGCGAGGCATTTCAGAAAGAGGAGTCAAAGACAACATCACATCAAAGTAAATATATACCTTAGTGATGGTGGTTGACTACTCGTATTGATCAAAGTTGTTGTTCGTGCATTCTAAAGACAAGACATACCATATGGTGATTAATCGTATCAGAAGATCAAGCTGGAAGCAACTGTAAAAGAAATGATCTTGTGGTCAGATAATGGGACTGAATTCAAGACGCAGTTCTAATTAATATCTGTAACATCAAGAATATTTTGAGACATATTCAGCACTGAGAGCTCCGTTTCATGATGGAGTGTTATAAAGGAAGAACCGGAACTTGATTAAAGCTACAAGGGAAATATCATGCTAATCAAGACCTTCTAAATACCAAAGGGCTGGAGCAGTCAATACAGTTTGCTATGAGTAAGATCAGGATTTGATCAGGATGTATACATGAAGACCAAAAATGAGTTAATGGCCTATAGAAGCAAACACTGGATTACCTGAAGGTATTTGGAGAGAATGTTCTACGGAAGCAAACAATGAAATGTTTTTAGTTGTTTGAAGATCTTGGCATTTGCAGCTAAGACTTGTGAGGTTATTCTTCATGGCTACTCAATGGAGTCTACGACCTACAGGGCATTTGTGGTTGATCAACAGAAGGTGATAGACAGTCTAAGTGCATAGTTCAACAACTCAATGCTCCAAGCTGTTAAAGGAGAAATTAATGGTATTGATGATTAATAACCAAGCAGTGGAATAACAGTGTATAACACAACTCATTATGTCAATGAAGCCAGTCAGTAAGGGTAAGGATTTTCAGGAAATCCCAACAATAGCTTAGGGGGAGCAATAGAAGGATCAACTAGTCAGACACTACACCATATTAAATATCAAGAGGACACTACAAGAACATATCTGCTGAGACAAAGGGTTTGATGTCAATATTATTCCGAGAGTCTAGTTCTAAGTGATCCAGATGGTGGAGTAATGATTAGCAGGGCTACTGAGTATAAATGAGTATCTCTCTAGTTTTTTTATCTAAGAAAGAAACTAAGAAAGTTACAGAAGCTCTGATAGATCCGGATTGATTGGGTGATTACAAAGCAAGATGAACTCAATCAGTCAGCAAGCAGATTGTAGGGAAGCTGGTATCCAAACCAAATAATAATTTTTTAATTGGTACAAGGATAACCAGAAGTCAATACTGGATGATAATGGTATTGTTACGAGGGACAAGGCCAAACTAGATGCTAGGTTATTATCTGGAAGCAAAATCTGACAAAAAGCACCAGTGACGAGACTTGAGGATACTACGACATATCAGGCACCTGATGCACATTATACTTGGAATTGGACTCTAGTAGATGTGTACAAGTGCAATTCTGGTTGGTGAGTCAAAAGAAGAAGTCAATGCACCACAGTCCATGGACTTTGCAGTTGCAGACCTATTGGACTATGCATATCTCTTCTTCACAATCTCACTTCAGGTTGGTATGAACTAGTATACTACTCAAGCAATCGTCAAGGACATGGTATGGCACTCTAACTGAAGTTACAGTTTAATATGAACTAGTAGAGTTGTCATATTAACAACTCTCTTATCACTAGGCACAAACATATTATTTTATATGTGCAGTGATATAATGATAATGTTATATGTTGGTCTACAAACAAATACTTGTGCACGATTATTTGTTAATTAATTGTAGAGTAGGTATGGAGGAGCGTGTCAGAAAGGTTGTAAATCGTTTTGGAATTACTTCAAGCAAGCCATTAGAATAATTCTTTTAGGAGCTCAAGCAAGCCAAAAGAATGATTTTTTTAGGAGCACAAGTAAACTAAAAGAATGATGGCAATACAAGTAAGTTAAGGATCTTTTGAAGATGCAAAATTTGGAAAATCCTGAACATGCCAAGACTACTTACCAACAGAAACCACTAAAGCTTGATCAATGCAACTCAGGTATAATGATAAGCTATAGAGGTATGACAAGCTCACTCTTTTACTCAAATGCTAATAGACAACATGTAATGTTCTCAAGATGCCAATGTGCAAGGTTCCAAGTGGATCCTAGAGAATCCAATCTTATAACTATTAACAAGATTTTTAGATATCTAAAGGGATTACCAACTCTTGGAGTATGGTAACCTAAAGATATTATGCTTAACATGTTTGGCTATATAGATATAGATTACACGGGTTGTAAGAAAGACAAGAGAAGCATCTCTGAAGATGTCAACTTAGGTGACTATAGAAGCATCTCAAGAAGCTGTCAACTTCGTGGAAGAAGATTGATTTCTTGTTATGATAAGAAATAACCTCAAATCCAACAACTCTGTGAACACTCTATGACAAGGCACCTTCACACCAGGTATCATTTATTTCGAGATCATGTTTTTTAGTCAAAGAGTCACTTGTAGAAACATTTATTAAATCACTTGTTAAAATTAATCTTTCAAGACTGGTTTGTAAGTATGGGATATCATTCATTATATATCAGTTGGAAATCCTATCTGTAAGGAATTCTTAATATAAGTTCACAAGTATTAAATCTTCAATATTTAAAGGACTTGTGAATTTATCAGTAGTCCAGTACCTCGTACTTAGTGCTACTATCTTGATTATCATGATAATAATGTCATATACATTCGTGGTAGTTAAGTATTATAGCATTAAGTTTGAATACTATTTTAATTGATTTAAATTATGACTATAGACAATTTCATTCCATTTCAGTCTCATAATTTAAATTACATTAAAATAGTATGCAACATAGTTATTTGTATCATGTACGAATAATTGTGATAATTTTAGTATTAGTGATATTATTTAGAATTTTTATTCTAAGTAATCAATGCTTATTTCTAAAATCACTGATATTGAAAGTTGAAGTATTTTCTAAGTCAAGTGTATAAAACTCTCAATACTTTATATGCTTAGAAAGTATTTCTAAAATTACTAATTATCCAGAAAGTGATTGTCATGTATATAAGTCATATATCATATTGGTGATTATTCAAGGATAATTATAAATATTTAATTGCTAGTATCTAACTCATAAATATTTAGTATTTATTTATTTTATATTTATTTTGAGTAGTTTGGATTATGGAAATTGAAGCAATTCAATGATTTTGTTTGCTCCATAATTCAAACTAACTTAAAATAAATAAGCAGCATGATTGATTATAACCAAATTTGTCAACAATTGATATCCAGTATATTGATTGTAACTTGTGTGTTATAAGTTAATTATGATATTTTGGTTTTAGTGAATTTAGCAATGCTTATATTTCAAGAATTCACTGAAATCAGAATATGATTGTAGCATGATTAGTTGTGTGTTAATTCTTGACTTATATCAGCTAATGACACTTAGTTAAGAGTTTAACAGTGAACCAATTGTGAAGTATTAGTATTTGTGACATTACTTAGAACTCCTCTAAGTAAACAATGCTTATCTTTAGTCACTTATACTAATATACAAAGTGTGGAAATTCTTCTTAAGTACAACTATGGTTAAAATATATGATCTCTTTATTAGAAGTAACCATATGTTGTTAAGTTAGAATAATTTTTATACTTATTTGCAAATTCCTAAAACACTTTGATAATAGATGCAATACTCAATGGATCAAAGTATATGAAACTTAGAATATTTTTCTAAAATTGCAAACAAGACAATGTTGGTTAATGTTGCTTTATTTATCGAACCAATATTGTTTGAGATACTACAGTTGTTAGGAGTTAACAATTGTATGATATATGAAATTGAATGCTGATATCTTTTTGATAGATAACTGGTATTTAATTCATTGATATCTTATTTTAATATTTAAAATAGGATGTAACATAATTATTTGTATCCAAAGTACTTGACAAGTATCAGACAATGATATATTGTGAATATTTTATTATAGATAATTACGAGATTTTAAGTTCTAGTGGATTTATATGAGTTGCTACATCTGACAGATTCACTATAATTTGAAATCAACAACATAGTCATTCTTATTAAGATTATTTATCAATACACAGTATTTTTGATTATAATTTTATTAAGATAGATTATGGAGCTTTTGACATGAATGAGAATTGCTTAGACGTTACCCTAAGTGATCAATGCTCTTACAAAAACTAATTCATATTGAAAGACAAAATCTTTCTTTCTCTTCTTAATACTGCTAGGTCATCAGTCTGTGTCTTATCAAATCATTTATCTTTTTAGGCATAAAAACAGACTTGTGCACTAGAACAGTTTTAGGAGAAAATCAAACTTCTTTCTATAGTGGTGATTGCTTATTTCATTAAAATCTTTGTGAAATCACTATTGTACATCATTTCTCTTAAAAGATTAAATGCATAATTTTCATTCATTATAGATCTTAAGTGCATTTTAACTCTGTATTGCCATATATTCTGTGATACAAGTTCAGCCTCCAATGGCCTTCTTTCATTGATAGTCATGAAATTGAAAACCCACAACTTCTATCCCGGACTGTAAAGATAAACACATAAACAAAACCAACCAACACTCTCTTACCACTAAAATGAAGTATGAAAGTGCCTTAGTGCACCACATAAGGAAGGTTCTGAAGTTAACCCGGCAGCTCTGTCTCCTACAAAGATGAGTAGTATTTAAACTGAGGTAACTGCTAGCCCCCATACATCTTCTCAAAAAGATGTAATGGCTGAAAAGGCACAAAACAGTTACTAGATTCATCCTCTCAACAGGGTGCGTCTATTGAAATTTGCCTATCGGCTAGGGTATCCGATGTAGTGTCACCACCTCAAACATAAACAATTCCTGATGCATAAGGAAAGGTTACACACACAAAGGATGAGTTGACAGAAACAAGAGTTTCGACCATTTTAAGGTTAGATTCGATTGTTCAAGGTTCTTCACTGGACCAATTGCCTTTATAGGTGTTATGAGATGATAATGATCCAATAGCCATATGTCAGTGGTCACTGTCTACCTCCCCAGGCTTAAATCCCCTGGATGCATCTGCGGATAGCGGATCTGACATAGGTGCAGATCGGCAACTTGTTGACAATGATTTAGATATTACCTGATGAGTTATAAGGAAATGTCTTCACAGACATTAAAAGGGAACTTTGATCTTTATGCTATAGACTTCGGATCATTGTTTACGTTCCCGGAGTTCAAATCTGGAACCCTAAAAGGGAAACTACCAACTTGTAGATTATGACTCAGATTCATCAGACGAGTCTAACAAGGATGGGGATTTGCGAACTCCCATTGCACCACCTATGACCTCCTTAAGGATGGCTAAGGTGATTTCCTTGCAGGTATAGTTGGATTTTGGAGCTATGAGAGGAGTGATACACTGGTGAGAATGAGTGTAAACACGAGTGGAGAGAAGAGTGAAACACATGTGAGGTACATAAAACAGAATCACACACTCACAATGAGGAAGAAAGAGAAACACCATATCCAATTCCTTATCCCTAAACATGGTTCTGGATACTTCGGGTCTCGAATCTCTTTATGATTGGAACCTAACTCTTAGGGACCTAACATTTACAGGGTGGATTAGAATACTTCGGGACCTAACAAGTTGGGACATAACAATTGGTAACAATTGGTGATCTCACTTTTGGCAGGTATAAGGAGTTAGGAAGATTGGTGAACATGATGCTCAACAGTGAAGTCATTCTTGCAGAATTTAAAGGGACATGGTTGATCAGACTCTGAATTATTATTTCTTTTCCAACCAAGAAACATATGGGAACTTCTTCAGATAACATCATACATTCCTTCTCTTAGGGGGAGATAAAATCTTAAGTAATAGTTTCGAGGATTCCTCAATTAAGGGGGAGAAATAGCAGGAAGGAGGAAAAAAAGGTAAAGCACATGTACACTACACCACACCATTGTTGTTTGTAACTACGGATCCTATTGTATGGGAGAGGTTGTAAACACAAGGTGATTTCCTAGTGATTAGAAGAAGTGGTTTGGTTCATCACTATTCTTCATAAGGGGAGAAGTTGTTTTCCAAAATGGGAGTACCATTGGTTTTTATCTGCGAATCCTATTGTACGGGAGAAGTGGTAAACAAAGGTGATCTCCTTTAAGCAGTTGACTCTCATAGGGGGAGAAGCAAGAGAGATATGCGCTTCTCAACAGGAAATGTGGTTGTACAAATGAAGCTGCTGATGATTACTTTAAGACTGAGAAGTATTATCTGGCAGAGATTTGAAGAACCAAGGAAATAGAGATGAAACTACTTGAAGATCAGTGAGTGCTAGAGGAACAAGCATCTTTCATTTCAGTTACTCAAGAAATCTAGAAATGCAGTATTTGATCCAGAAAACTAGTAGCATTATTTACAAACCCGGTACTTTACTTTTTCTAGTTGTTAGTTGAGTTATCCTCTCGATTTAATTTGTTTGTTAGGTTTAACAATCAAATAGGGGGAGATTGTTGGTAAGACTACGTAGCTGTATGAACAGTTACGTGATAACTCAACACGAGAACAACACTAGAACATGACAGGTTAATAATACCGCGACTACACAAGAAATCAGGATGAATGAAGATAAGGCAAATATAAAGAATCAAAAGATTAGAAGAAGGATTGAAGTCTGTTTACAGGTCACTGAAAGAAGTTCATTAATATGTTCATGCCTCAGTGAAGAATAAAGGTTAAAGACTTTCAGAGTTTCAGAAATGATGAAGATTCAGTGTATAAAGTGCTACCAGAAGATTTCAGTATATTGGCATTGATCGAAGATAGACAATGTATGAAGCATAGGAATCTGAAGAATTGAAGACATGGTATAAACATAGGTTAAAGAAGCCAGATGCAGTCTTGAAGTTATACTCACTGATAGGAGCTCATTTATATGTTCACGCATTTGTGAAGAACAGTAAATAAAGTGTTCAAGATTGTAGTAGCAATGAAGACACTGTTTAAAGTACCGGAAAGGATTCCAGTGAAAGTACAGTTGTTTATTGATGGTGAGTGTTAGAAGCAATGGATATTCAACCAATCTGTATCAACTCAAAAACACAAGACAAATTGAATTAGGTTCTCTCAATGCTAGTTTTTTGTGAACCAGACCAGTGCACCAAACACCAGTATACAAGCAGGGATTTTAATTCAATTACAGAAGAAAGTATTGATACAGTGAAGAATGGCAAAACAGAAGCAAAATATTCTAAGGCAGAAGACTCTTCACTCCAGTGGTCACCATAGAGCTCCAGTGGTCGCCATAGAGCTCAATTGGTCGCCATAGAGTTCAATTGGTCGCCATAGAGCTCAATTGGTCGCCATAGAGCCACACAAATGCTGGTCACCATAGAAGAAAAGCCAAAGGATACTCCAGTCACCATTGAACACTTGGTTGATTTTCCAGGGAATTATACAGTAGCATTTCAAGGATATTTGTGGACACAAAGCTGCCACCTGTCCAAATGAATTGAAATTCTACACAGAGAAGCAGAATATATAACAATTAAAATTATTATTGTTAAGTAGTTATGTTCATCTTCTCTCTCACGGGAGGTGATGAAAACAAGAAATAAAGAGAATACAGAGAAGATCAGTACATTGATATCTGTTTAACTTCTCACCGGAGAAACGTTATAATGCCCGATTTAACTCTTGTATATTCATAGGGGCACTATAATCGTTATCCGGTAATTAAATTCTTAAACAAACAAAATCTAGATCATTATATAGGATTTAATTTGTTGATCTTTGTAGGAGCTAGGAACTTTGTTGTTCTTAGATTGTAGCCGGTTAATTTATTTACCGGAGTGTAGCAACACCCTCGAGGATTTATATATGAATATATACTTCCCCGAATATCTTGTGTTCCTCGTTTTATATTCCCAAACACTATTCACCTCAAGAACACAGAACCACTAATCGAGTACTAAATCTTATATCCGCTAAAGATTCGATTTTTTTTAATTTAGTGATTATCGTATTCAACCTCCTCTTCTACGATAATTCGGGACCTAACAAAACTGTCTATGTCAGGAATCAAGATTTATCAAGGCGTCAGGATCTGACAGAGGAATCAGGATATGATCAATTATTAGAATATGATTATCCGTTGAAAGCTTCATTATCATTCGTTGACAATCTATTCAGTCATCCGTTGATATCTACATATGAATATCCGTCAAAGCTATAACATATATTCATTGATCAGGTTATCCGTTGAGAATGACTTGGATAACAAGTTAGAACTGCGAGATAAATCAGAAGGTGATGATTTATAGGATCGTAGTTGATTTAGATATGTATAGAAAGTGGTAGAATTATACTATATCATTGTGATTGATAGTGATTAATTGTAGTTGTGTAGTATATAAACACAGATAGGTTAACACTTTAGGTGTGGTGTGGAACTCGAGTATTCACATAACCTAGCAGCTCTTAAGAATATTGTTCTTGAGAGAGTTTTATAACAATTTATTAAAGATCAATATAAACTGTTATTTGGTTTATCTGTTCTTACTTTACTTTCATAATTCATCGATTTTTTAGTAATTGTATCCAACCCCCTTAAACAATTACTTTACATGGCAACAAGTGGTATCAGAGCAGTCAAATTAACTGTTAATTGCAAAGGTGAAGACTGGAAGTAAGTATGAAAGCATAAAAATTTTCATCCTGAAGAAAGCTGATTACTCTACATGGAGAGTAAAGATGTTGATGTTCCTGGAAGCTGTTGATGATACATATGTTGATATCATCAAAACAAGACCTCCATACCCTATAGAAACTGTGGCTATGACCCAGATGCTCCTGAACACTATGTCAAGAAAGAAAGATCAAAGTGGTCAGATCCTGAAAAGGCTTCAATACTGAAGGATGCAAAAGTCAGGAATAGTCTGCACAATAGTTTGGACAATGTGATGTCAAACAGAGTGATTGCTTGCAAGACTGCAGAGGAGATATGAGATGCCTTGGAAACACAGTGTCAAGGTACAATGGCAATCAAGAAGAATAAAAGAGTTGTTCTTGTGCAAGAATATGAGCAATTTGATGCCAAGGCTGATGAGTCAATTACTGACATCTATGATAGATTTTTGACACTTTTGAATTATCTATCATTGGTTGGAAAAGAATATGAAAGAGAATATTCAAACACCAAGTTTTTGAGAACTCTTCCAGAAGATTGGAATACTCAAGACTCAATAATCAAACATCAATATGATCTTGATTCACTGACTCTGGATAAAGTGTATGGGATGATGAAAACTCATGATTTGGAGATCAAGCAAAGGAAGAATAGAAAGGGTCAGAGGATGAAGGTTGTGGCTCTCAATGCTGAGACTCATAAAGGCAAGGAAAAGACGAGTAAGAGGTCAGGAAGAAGGAACATGGTGGAAGAGTCAGATACCGATGATTCATCAGATCCTTACACAGATACTGACGAGGATTCTGAGATTGATCTGAATGATTCTCAAGTTGTCGAAATGGTTGTAATGCTGGTTAAATGCTTTAGAAGGATGAGGCTTGCAAAACCACAAAGAAGGGGTGGTTTCAACAGGAATTTCTCTGGTGATGGCAAAGGCAAGTTCTGAAAGAGTGATGGACAATACACCAAGGGAAGAAAGTTTGACAAGACCAAAGTGACTTGTTACAACTGTAATGAAAGGGGACATCTAGTTTCTGAGTGCCCCAAGTCAACTGGAAAGGCTTTGGTCACAACAAACTTCAACAAAGACTGGATGGACTAATCAGGAACTAATAATGATGATGAATGCTATGCACTCATGAACTCATGGAGATGATGCTTCAGGAACGGATAAGATACCTTATGTTATATTCCCTGTTGATACTAATAACATGTCTGAACTGAAAACTTTCTTATACTCTTTGCATGTCACTTTTAAAAGTAAGACTATTGAATGTGACAGTTTAATTGCTGATAATAAGAAGCTTAGAGAAAGAAATGATTTCTTAGAAGCTGAGTTAGTATGCATGCATGAGAATGAAAAAGCATGTAAGAAGGCCCAACATAATGAAACTCAGATAAATATCAAATATGCCAGACTAGAGAAAGTTCTTGAGAAAGAAAGAGAGGTGTTTAAAACATGGATGAATTTAGGAAATAAAGTTCATAGTTTCATCAGTGACAAAAATTGGAAAGAATATCTAGGTTATAATAAATTTACTGATAGGAATATTAATAAGGCTATTAATAAAACTACTCATGTTAAGTTTGTTGGAACTGATGAAAATGGAGTGAAGTCTGTCTATCAAGTTGGTTCTACCTCTAGGAATTCTGATGAGAAGAAAACTGAACCTAGAGTATCTGATAAAAGGAAAAAAGAGCCTAAAATACAAGAAAAGAAAAGCAAAAATATAGGACTTCTTTCTAAAAGTCAGTTAGACAAGAAAATTTGTGAGTTAACTGCCAGGACTCTCAAATCTAGGACTAAGAGAAGTAAAAATGGAAAACAATGGACAAATAAGGCAAGCAACTATAAGTACATTCCTGATGCTCCTATGAGATCTTGTTTTAACTATGGTAATACTAATCATATTGCTATTTATTGCAGGAAGCCTAAAAAAGAAAATCTCTAAGATTCCTGAGTCTGATATTAGTGGTACATCAGTACTTTACAAACCACAGAACCCTTGTTCTCATTGTGGTAGCAGTTGGCATTCTATTTACACTTGTAAAGATTATCATAGTTTGTATCACAATAATTATGATCCTTTACCAAAATTTAATAAAATTATTGTTTTAAATAGAACTGCTAAACTGAATGTGCATACATCTTATAGAGTTAAAGCTGTCAAGACAAATTCGGATGGAGTAATTCCTGATGGATTAAATCCTGAAAAGAATTCTTCTACTGCAAAAATACATAAGATGTCTAAAAGGACCCAACAAGTGTGGGTTCTTAAAAATTCTAACTTGTTTCTATGTTTCTGATTATAGGAAAATAAGAAGAATGTGCTTGTCTTGGACAGTCGGTGTTCAACACATATGACTAGAACTAAATCCCTGTTATCAGAATATTAGGAGAAGGATGGCCCAACGGTTTCCTATGGTGATGGAAATATATGAAAAACACTGCGATATGGCAATCTAATCATTGGAAATGTCATCATCTCAAATGTAGCTCTGATAGATGGACTGAAGCACAATTTGTTGAGCATTAGTCAAATTACTGACAGAGGTTTCTATGTTGTGTTCTATGATACTCACTGTGAAGTAGTTCATAAGATCACAACAAAGATTTTTTCAAAGCCTACAGACATGAAAACATCTATGAAGCCAAACTTTATGCAAATACTGATGGTCCTGAAACTTGTTTGGTAACCAAAACATCAGTAAATAAAAGTTGGAAGAGAATGCACTCATGAAAAGGTTGCACTTGTGGTAAAAAAAAACTTAAATTAAGAAAGAAGGCAAATCCTTATGATATTAAGTCAAGGTTGTGACAATACACAAGTTGAGAGGGAGCAACGTAAATCTATCGGGAACTGACAACATAGTTACAGGGGGGCTTCACATGGAACTAATCCTGTAGTTTACATTACTAATGATTTGTCAATTTTTGATAGATTGATCAGTGGAGAAGAGATTCTTGATTTTTCTATTAAATTCATTACAAGCAAGTCTATCTGTTGGTGTAGAGCAGGAGGGCTTATACTGCTCGCCTTTGTTTGATATGGAAAATGCTGAGGGGGAGAATCATGATTAAAATTCTTGATTTTGGATTGGAAACTTTATCTCAGCTAGTCATGGAGAAGACATGATTTTTCTTAAAAAGGACGGTAACATTATTCCTTTCGTGATTTTAATTGTTACAATTTTTTTTATTCTTTTTGAAGTAATCATGATAAACTTGTCATCGGTATTTGTTTTATATTGGGAATAGGAGTATGTAAAGAGATCTTGCTTTTATTTGCCTAGATACGCGTAAGATCATGCATGTTGTATTCAATATTACACGGTTAACAAAAAGTTTCTTCAGTTCCTCTCGTCTCCTCTATAAAATCACGCAACTCATCTCACAAATAACTCATAACTCACTCTTTACTAAACATAACTCTTCACTTTCTTCTCAACCCTAAATCTTTTTGCTCATCAAAATCATGAATCAACCTCAATTTTATACCCGAAACAATGGAGTATATCTTCCAGTTTTCAACCCAGTAAGAGAAATGATGTACTTTGACCCTTTCAGACTACAAGTCTGGATCAGTGGTCAAACTTTTCACCCGACTACAGTTCCGGAGTCGTTGTATGATCATCTCTCCCGGGATGATCAAGTCAAGTTGCAGTTCTTCACGATGGAAGTCCTTCTTGAAAAGAGCGCCGAGTTGAGTTTGTTAGGAATATGTTGTGAACTTGATGATAAATCATACAAAACACATTAGTAGATTTAACTTAGTGAATTTTGTAGCACTCGACGGATGATCAAATATTGTCCCGACGGATGACTTAATATAGTCCCGACGGATGATGATTTGATATCCATCGAGTGAGTAGCTTATGTAATAATAAGTATTGCAGCACATTTTTGTAAACAACTTTGTGTAGATTCTGTAGTAGCATATGAGTCATGTTGACTACTAGTAGAATGCAGAATAGGTTGATTAATTGTAAATAAAAGATGTCTTGTAATTCTGCATAAGTGAAATGGAGTAAAGTATCAAATAGCTACCCGACGGATGATCAACAAAGCTGCCCGACGGATGATCAATAAAGCTACGTGACGGATAACAAGAATGTACCCGATGGATGATTAATTTAAATATCTGTTGACAATGACAACAAAGTCACATGCATTGGGTGTCTGCAAAAGGAATGTGGCAGCCTGTTTAGCAGAAAATTGAGAACAAAGAAGCATTACCATTTTTATGCAAGTCATGAAGATTTTCAAAGATGCTGGAATAGAGTAATGAACCAGCATGGAGTTATACTTGATATGTTTTGTTTTACTATCCTGTCTTATTACCATGTAAACTTGGTGATATATAAACCAAGTGTAGCTAGTAGAACAAATAACTAAGAAAACACATTTAGAAGAGAAATAGAAAAGGCTGTAACTGTTAAGAATTTCTCTGCAGTTTATTTGTTCACTTGTAAAGCAGTTGTGAGCCAATTTGAGCTTCACAGAGTTCTCAAATCGATATATATATAAATATATCTCTGGTGGATACTTTCAAATCCACCAGAAAGTTTTAAAGACTTGTGTTTTTATTACTTTGTGTTTGATTTACTTAATTCCTTATTCCGCACTTTGCAAATCAAAACACTTATATATATATATATATTGAGTTAGAACATTTTTATAAATCTCGATAAGAAGCCAGAATTACATTCAACCCCCCTTATGTAATTCTTGTTGTATTGTTAGGGAATAACAATTGGTATCAGAGCAAGCTCTTGAAGTATAAAGGGTGTAAAGATCACAACAAATATCAAGATGAACAAGAATGATGTTGGAGTTAAAATTCCTTTTCTGGATAAAGACAATTATCACCACTGGAAGGTGAAAATGCATCTACATCTTCTTTCTCAAGATGAGGCTTATGTGGATTGCATAGAGAGAGGTCCTCATGTACCAATGAGAGCTGCAACAGGCAATGAACCATCTGTTTCCAAGCCTAGGCATGAATGGTTAGATCCTGATATTGAGCAAGTCAGGAAAGATAAGAAGGCCATGAATATATTGTTCGATGGAGTTGATGGTGATATGTTTGATAACATTATTAACTGCAAAACAACCAATGAGGTTTGGGACATTATCCAGATTATTTGTGATGGTACTGAGCAATTAAGGGAGAATAAGATGCAGCTACTAATTCAACAATATGAGCACTTCCATTGTGAAGATAGTGAGTCTCTCACTGATATCTTTAGTAGGTTTCAAAAACTACTAAATACTCTGAAGTTGCATAGAAGAGTCTATCAGAGAAAGACTCTAACCTCAAGTTCCTTAGATCTCTTCCAAAGGAGTGGAAACCAATGATAGTCTTATTGAGAAATTCTGAGGATTACAAGGAGTTTACCTTGGAGAGACTGTATGGCATCCTGAAGACTTATGAGCTTGAAATAGAGCAAGATGAGAGGATCGAGAAAGGAAGAAAGAAAGGAGGGTCCATAACACTGGTTGCTGAGTTAGAGAAAGAGAAAGAGATGAAGGTAGAAGCTGTTGAGTCTACTTCAAAGGTCTGTGAGAATAAGGGCAAAGGGCTGGTAGCTGAAAATGAAGATCATTTGAGCCAAGATGACATGGATGATATTGATGTGCATTTAGCATTCCTTTCCAGAAGATTTTCCAAGCTCAAGTTCAAAAAGAATTTTGGAGCAGCCAAGCCAAATAGAAATATGGTGGATAAATCCAAATTCAAATGTTTCAAATGTGGCTTGGCAGGGCATTTTGCCAGTGAGTGTAGAAAGTCAGATTCCAGCAAAAAGAAGTTTGAGCCTGTTGACTATAAATAGAAATATTTTGAGTTGCTCAAGCAAAAGGAAAGGGCTTTCATTACACAGGAAAATGACTGGACAGCTGATGGATTGGATGAATATGAGGATGTAAGCTATGTCAATCTAGCCCTGATGGCCAAGTCTGATGAAACAGAAACAAGTTCTTCAAGTAATTAGGTAATCACCACTAACCTAGCTCATTTATCTAAAGCTGAGTGTAATGATGAAACATGTTTATAGAATTATATCACTTGCGTGTTACACTTAAGTCCCTCACTAAGGAAAATGCTAAAATTAAAGAAAACAATTTGTTTTTAAGTGAGAGGAATAATGTGCTAGAGTCTCAGTTTATTGAATTTGAAAAATTAAGAATTGAGTGTAAGATTGCTAAGGATGGATTAACTGAGCCCTTGAAAAAGAAGAGATTTTAAAGAAGCAGCTTGAACGAGAACATAAAGTGATTAAAGCATGGAAATCATCCAAAGATGTTCATGCTCAAATCACTAAAGTTCAAGGTATTGAGTCCTTTTATGATGCAGCCTGGAAAAGGAGTAAGGAGAAGCTGGAATCCAATTTGGTTGAAGGATTGCTAACAGATGTGGACTCGACGGATGATGAGAATCATTCGTCGGATAATCAAAAGGAATATTTGTCGAGTGACAAAGAGCCACATCCATCGCCTATGAGCAAACTAGTAAGCAAAGTTAAGCTTGCCAAGTTAAATGAAAAATATGGATCAGCTTCCAAAAACTTTATTTCAGGAGAATCAAGTCAAGTGAAGAAGGAGAAGAAAGTTAATGTTGGTCATCTGTCCATCAAGCAATTGAATGACAGATTAGAAAAGATTGAAGTTAAAATAGAAACTAAAAAGAAAGATATTAGAAATGGGAAAGTAGGGATTAACAAATATAACAACTACACACCTGATAAGTATGCTCCAAGAAAAATCCGTGTTAAGTGTGGTAGTGTTAATCATTTGTCTGTTAATTGCAAACTTGCCATGCCTACTCCTATATCTGTACCCTCTTTTTTTCCCAACATGAATGCCATGCCTTTTATGCCTATGAATGCTATGTTTGCTCAGAATATGAATGCACAATTTGCTAATATGCCATTTACACCTAATCCTTATTATGTTGCATTTAATATGCCACAAATGCCATTTAGCATGCCTTACTGGAATACCATATTTTCAAACAACATGCCTTTTCCTGTTAATCAAAATGTGCATGATAATTATGTTCAAATGACTGGTTTCAAAGGTCCAACTCAAATGACTAAGGATGAATCAGAAATTCCCAAGTCAAATGAGATCAAACCTAAGAAACCAAAGAAGAAAGCTAATAAGGCAGGACTCAAAGAAACTTGGGTACCAAAATTAACTTGATTTGGTTTTGATGTGTGCAGGGAATCAGAAAGAATCTTTGGTACCTGGATAGTGGTTGTTCAAGGCACATGACTGGAGATTCCACCCTGCTCACAGAGTTCAAGGAGAGAGCTGGCCCAAGTATTACTTTTGGAGATGACAGTAAGGGTTATACTGTGGGATATGGCTTAATTTCAAAAAACAATGTCATCATTGAAGAGGTTGCCCTAGTGGATGGTCTCAAGCACAACTTGTTGAGTATCAGCCAACTTTGTGATAAGGGAAATTCAGTAACCTTTAATTCAGAAGCCTGTGTTGTGACAAAAAAAGAAGCAACAAAGTGATTCTTACTGGAGTGAGAAAAGAAAATGTGTATCTAGCTGACTTTAACTCATCTAATGCAGAATCTGTCACTTGTCTTCTCAGCAAAGCAAGTCAAGATGAAAGTTGGCTATGGCACAAGAAGCTGTCCCATCTAAACTTCAAGACCATGAATGAGCTTGTCAAGAAAGAACTGGTGAGAGGCATTCCTCAAGTGGAGTTTTCTAATGATGGATTGTGTGATGCCTGTCAAAAGGGAAAGCAGATTAAAGCATCATTCAGAAAGAAGATTGATTCCACAATTGAAGAACCTTTGCAATTGCTACACATGGATTTATTTGGACCAGTCTATGTGTTGTCCATTTCAAGGAAAAGATTTTGCCTAGTAATTGTAGATGATTTCTCAAAGTTCTCTTGGACATATTTCCTAGAGTCTAAAGATGAGGCTAGTGAAATCATCAGCAATCACATAAGGCAAGTCAACAATCATCCTAATTTTAAAGTAAGAAGAATCAGGAGTGCCAATAGAACTGAGTTCAAGAATTCTATGATGAGATTATTTTGTGAAGAGAATGGGATAATGCATGAGTTTTCTGCAGCAAGAACTCCACAACAAAATGGAGTAGTGGAAAGAAAGAACAGATCTCTTATTGAAGCTGCAAGGACAATGCTTGAAGAATCAAAGTTACCAACATATTTTTGGGCTGAAGCTATGAATATTGCCTGCTACACTCAGAATATTTCTTTGTTTAATCAAGAAAAGTGTATGAAACCCTACCAATTATTCAAGAACAAGAAACCAACCCTAAATATTCTTCATGTCTTTGGCTGCAAATGCTTTATCTTGAGGAATCAAACTGATCAACATGGGAAGTTTGATGCTAAAGCAGATGAAAGATTTTTTGTTGGATATGCTATGGGAAAAGCATATAAAGTCTACAATCTTAGAACCAACATTTTTATGGAATCAATACATATTTTGTTTGATGATAAAAAGATTGAAGGACTGCAAGATGAAGATTCTCATGAAAGCCTCAAGTTTGATAATGTGGAAATGGTTAGTGATGAAAGTGATGATGAAAGTGATCAAGAAACAGTGAGTAAAGATAATGCAGAAAAATCTACAACTAATGAAGCATATAATTCAACATTTGTCGATTTTCAAAATGCTTCATCCGTCGGGAGACAATCAGCTCCATCCGTCGGAACACAAAGTGCACCATCCATCGGGTCATTAAGAGAAGCTGGAAGTCAGAATAGATCACTTACAGAAAGCTCCCCTTTCTCAAATCAAAGATTCACAAACTCAGGGAGAGTTTCTATTAATCAAAACTCAGTCACACATCAATACAACAATGAGGCCTCTTCATCTAGAGCTAATCTACCTCAACAAATAAAATGGACTAAGGATCACCCCTTTGAGCTCATCATTGGTGATGCATCTTCTAGAGTTCAAACAAGGAGAGCAACTCAAGAAGAATGTCTATATAGTAGCTTCATATCTAAGGAAGAACCAAAGAAGGTAGAAGAAGTTTTGTTGGATCCTGATATTTTAGCTATGCAGGAGGAGCTAAACCAATTTGAAAGGAATAAAGTATGGAAGCTGGTACCCAAGCCCAAAGGAAAGAATCCAATTGACACCAAATGGTTATTCAGAAACAAGATGGATGAAAATGGCATAGTAGTAAGGAACAAAGCTATATTGGTTGCTAAGGGCTATTGTCAACAAGAAGGAATAGATTTTGATGAAACTTTTGCTCCTGTTGCAAAACTTGAAGCCATCAGAATTTTCTTAGCCTATGCAGCTCATGCAAATTTCAAGGTCTATCAAATGGATGTTAAAAGTGCTTTTTTAAATGAAGATTAGGAGGAGGAAGTCTATGTGAGTCAGCCTCCTGGTTTTGACGATCAAAGTTTTACAAATCATGTGTACTATCTTTTGAAAGCACTTTATGGACTGAAGCAAGCACCTAGAGCCTGGTATGACACTTTATCAAAGTTTCTTTTAGAAAACCACTTCATAAGAGGTACTGTTGAGAAAACTTTATTCTATAGAAATGTTAATGGCTCTAGTATACTTTTTCAAATTTATGTAGATGATATTATATTTGGCTCTTCAGATGAAAAACTTTGCAAAAAGTTTGCCAAATTGATGCAAAGTAAGTATGAAATGAGCATGATGGGAGAACTAACTTACTTTCTTGGTTTACAAGTTAAGCAAGTTAGTGATGGAATATTCATTAATCAAACTAAATACATTCGTGATCTTTTAAAGAAGTTTGATCTAATGGATTGCACATCTGCAAAAACTCCTACGGCCACTGCAACTAAGCTTGAATTAAACACTACTGAAAAGTCTGTGGATATTTCAAGCTATAGGGACATGGTTAGTTCAACTCTGTACTTAACAGCTAGTAGGCCAGATATAATGTTTGCTACTTGTCTTTGTGCTAGATTTCAGGCTGATCCTAGAGAATCTCACCTAGTAGCCATTAAGAGAATTTTCAGATATCTCGAGGGAACACCAAAACTTGGCATTTGGTACCCTAGAGATTCTGGTTTTGATCTAACTGGTTATTCGGATGTAGATTATGCAGGTTGTAGAATAGACATAAAAAGTACAACATGAACCTTTCCATTTCTAGGGAACAAGCTTGTGTCCAGGTTCAGTAAAAAGCAAAATTCAGTTTCTACTTCTACAGCTGAAGCTGAATATATTGTTGTTGGTAGTTGTTGTGCACATATTTTATGGATAAAAAACCAATTGTTGGACTATGGTTTACAAGTGGAAAGAATTCCCATTTTCTGTGATAACACAAGTGCAATTGCCATCACTGAAAATCCAGTGCAGTATTCAAGAACAAAGCACATAGATATCAAGTACCACTTCATAAGGGAACATGTGATGAATGGTACTGTGGAACTTCATTTTGTTCCAAGTGAAAAGCAGCTTGCAGACATATTTACCAAGCCACTTGATGAATCCACCTTTTCAAGGTTGGTAAGTGAATTGGGTATGCTTAATTATTCTTGAATCATTTCAGATATTTTGCAAGTTGTAATATAGCTAGAAACTTAATTGATTTTTCTGCTTTGGATGAAATTTTGGCTAAATCAAAATTTACATCCCGATTGATGCTCATCATTTATAGAGTTTGATCATCCGTCGCTATATTAATTGTTACTAAAATCAATTATTTTTTTGGAGTATTTTATAACTCGACGGATAACTGATTTATCCTCATCCGTCGAATTGTCTCAATCCTAGCCGTTAAAACTCTGAACATTATCCATCGAGTATACTTACAGTTTGTAAGCATGACACGATGGATAAGTGACATAATTTTACAGTTTATTCATTTTTAAATGACTATTTTGGGCAATTTTTATTGGTCACTTTATTTTACTTTAAAATTTTTGACAGTTTATGTATGTGATAGTATAAAAGCAGAATTCATTTTTGTTCTACTCTTTTATTATTCTCAAGATTCAATTGCTCTAACTTCTTTCTTCCTCAAAAGCAATCACTCTCTCTCTCTCTGAAAATTTCAATCTCTACCAATGGCACCAGTCGTCAAAATTATGTCTCAAACTGGGTACATCTATGAGAAGAACAACTTCACAGCTCTAGTGAACAAGGAGATTCAACAGTTTGGAAATTACCACAAAATGATGGATTCTATAAAAGGCTGTAAACTCAACTATGCTATGCTGGAATCTCACACTATCTACTGTGAGGTTGTAGAGGAGATATGGACAACTGTAGTGTACAACTCAACTGACAAGACCATCACTTTCACTCTTAAAGGTAAGCAGTTTTGCATTAATAGTGATATTGTCAAAGCATGCTTTAGGATTCCTGATAATACTATTACTACTCCACACACAGACACTGATATAGTTAACATGCTAAATTCCATGGTCTATGCACTCACTACCTGTAAATTAAGTGAAATTAGACGGTTGGGTCTTATGAAAGAATGGAGTTATCTGTGTGATGTGGTAACTAAAGTGTTTTCTGGTAAGATTAGTAACTTTGATTCTATTAACATATACATGCTTAACATGCTTTACATGTTAGTTACTGATATGTACTTTAATTTCAGTGACTTGGTCTTGTGTGAGTTAGGCTTTAAGTTAGGAGAACTCAATAAGAGAGGTAAAAATATCTATTACGCTAGATTTTTCATGATGCTTGCTAACCATCTCATTGAGAATATTGTGATTGAGAACCCAACCAACAAGCTGAATTGTTGGGTTCAAGAAAGAATAATAATTGCAGGTCTTAACAGAGCAGACCACCATAAAGAGGTGCCCATCTTCCATTTTCCAGTAATGGAGGGACCTCAGGTAAGTGAGGTAATTTATACTGTCTCCACTCTTCCAAGCTCACACATTTCTTTGCCTTCTAATATAGCAATGACATCTGTGTCAATGACCAAACAGATGCATACCCAAGCTACTAAATCACAAACTTCAAAATCCAAATCTAAGAAAGCCCCTTCTGGTTTCTTTCAAAAGAAACCGGTTGCAAAATCCACTAAACAAAAGGAGGGGAGTGTGAAGGTGGGTGAGAAAGGTGAGGGACATGGTGAAAATCAAAGAAGCCCTAAGAATAAGGCTAGTGAGAAGAGTGTACCCAAACCTAGCCACACCACAGTTTCCCAACAAACTATGGTTGTTAATAAGGAAATAAGCTCATTACTAGTTTCATCCTCCCAAAAGGATGTCACTATTGAAACAAGCTCCCATCCAGGAGCACAGGCCAAATGAGGTAGGGACACTAACTCACCACAAATTTATGCTAGAAAGAAAATATCAAAAACCCTTGGGGATGCACAGGGCACACACATAGTGCAAACTGGTGCTAAAGACCCAGCCACTGCACCATCTCAAAGTCAGATTGATGTGGCTCCAATAAATGTGGAGTCACATCCAAAATCTCTTATAATTGAAGCACTTGATACACCAAATTCTCCCACACACTCACTGGATTTTGATATGATAAATACATCACTTCCAAATTCTCCATCTTCAACTCTATTGGAGAAGCCAAAAATCCAAGCAAGTGAGTATCATCATTTAGATGATTTGTTGGCTCACTTGCCATTTCTTTCTGAGTCTGTTGAGACATTTGTGCCAAAATTTTCATCAATCTGCATAGAGTCTACAATAGTCTCCACTCCAAACTTATTCATTTCTTCTATCCTGATGGATATTCATCATCCGTCAAGTAGTGATTGTATCCCGATGGATAAGCTTGACAGCAGTCATCCGTCAGATAGCAATACTACTATCCCGATGGATATTCCTCATCCGTCGGGTGTCTCTACACAACTTAAAATTTCTTCAATTCTCACAAGTGCAGAAGACTTAGTAGTAATATAATCAATCTTGGGACTGAGGGAAGGGAGTGAATTGAGTGAGAGTCTGAGTTGCTCCCAGGAAAAAGGAGAGAAAAAGAGTGAACAAATGCAGTCCATTTCTTCAGGACTGGAAAAAGTGAGTAAGAGGAGTCCTACCTTCGATGGTGAAGGTGAGGGTGTGAGGGTGGGGAGACAAGGGGAGCCCTTGATGCAAAAAGAGAGAGAAATTGAGAAAAATGCAGGTATAGGAGATATAAGGATGGACATCATTGCTAGTGAGTCAATGAATGTCAATAAGCCAAACAGAGAGGATCTATCTTAGCATAGTCAAGCTGTTATAGATTCCACCTCTTTGGATGCTGAGACATTTACTCATCCTGTTCCAGCATATCAAATTTTGGCTGGAAAGGGCAATGAAAGTGCAGAAAGGATGCTGAATTTGGTGCACACTACTCAATCCATGCAAAGGGCAAAGGATGCCATCACAGCTCTGCCTTCTACAGCTGGTGATGACATAGATTATGAAGCTGTTAGATCAGAAGAATTCTTTGGTGATGATAGTGAAGAGGGGTCACTGGACATATGGGGAGAATTAAGCCCTAGTTCCAGATCTGGTATGCCATCTTGGGCATTTTCAAAGCAATGTGATGAACATTATTTCAAGACCACCCTCATTCAACTAATAAGTCAGACACAATCTGCTCTTCAATCCATAACAAATCTAAGGCTTTCAACACAATCAGGATGTCACTTCTATCAAGAGTGAGATTGATCAAATGAAAAAGGATATTTCTGAAAGATTGGATGCTAAACTTCCAGAAGCAATTATGTTTGATATTAAGAGACATCTAAGGAAGAACTCAGATCTTGCTACTCAAATGGATTCCCTGGATAAAAGAATGACTGCTATGGAACCTTCTCTAATAGCTATTCATCTACATCAAGCACAACAAACAGACTTGCTTCAAAATCTAGTGGCAGCACATACCTCTTCTTCTACTCAACTTGCTGATAACAAAAAGGGGGAGAAAGAAAGTGCTATTGTCCCAATCAGTCAAGAGGGGTCAAGGAGTGAGGGGGAGCAGAAAGTGCTAAACATCCAAGTCAGCAAAGTAATTGTGCCAACAATTGCTTTCAAAAAGCCACCAGCCATGGACAGTATTGATATCATAAATCTGGCAGCAGCAAAACTAAACAAAGATGACAAACTGCTAAAGATTGATGTAGCATCAGCTGAGAAGGTGTTGAAAGAAAAGTGGAGAAAGATAGATGCAGAAATTCAACAAAAGTTTGGTCTAATTCAGAAGCCAGACAAAACATTCATTCATCACTCTCAAGTCAAGAACATTTATGTGAATGAAATGAGTATGAATTATCTGGAAAAGGCCAAACATCTTGCATCAAATCTCCAAAAGCAGATTTCATTATGAAGCCTAAAAGAAACTATTCAAAGTTTTCAAACAAGAATCCTATGGATACTGTGTATGAGATACCTAGGCCAGATGAGAAGAAGCTGTTGGCTAGGCCAATTGCCTTCTCCAAAGATCCAGCTGATTCAGCACTCAAAAGAAGATTAGCTAAGATTTACAGAAATGGTAAGGAAATTTGTGTGGTGGTTGGACACCCCATATTTATGGAAGCTAAGAAGGAAGAGAAAGAGAGAATCAGGCAAGAAAAGAAGCAAGCTGCTCTGGAAGCTAAAAAGCTTTAACAAAAGAAGAAGCAAGCTGCTATCTTGGCCAAGCTTCAAGCTGTAAAAACCACAACAGAAATTCCTGCACAACCAACTTTAATTGCTGAACCTAAGGATCAGGAAGTGCAAGAAGAACCACAGTAGAAAAGAAGATTCAGATACAAGCTCCATTCCAAGAGAAATTTGGACTTTAATGATGAAGAAATGGAAGACAATATTCCTAGAAAGTCCACAACTACAACTCAAACATCAAAACTCTCAGTAGTATTTGAAGAACTCAAGGTGGTGGATCCAACTAGGAATATACATGGTGAGCCCATAATTCCAAAGAATGAGCTAGTGGACTGGGATAGCTTGCCTATTCCTGAGCTAAACTTTCCTATCTTCAAGACAAAGAGACAAAGACAAGAGCTAGCAAGAAAGTGAAACCACTGATTCTCAAATCAAAGACCCTAGTCAAATCTAAATCCACAGTCAACAAAGGAGATATGTTGTACATCTGTGATATCAAAGAGTTTTCTGACATTAACCTCTACTTAGATGAATTGGAAGAAGTTAGAGGAATTGATGCTCATAGACATCTCCCTGAAAGACTGGTATTCAAATACAAGGGAGGAAAAAAGATCATATGGCCACTTCACAAGATTCTTCTAGAAAGCCAATCTGTGCTAATAAAGATCTACTCTTCTTTCAAGAAGAACTTTGGATAAAATGTGACTGTTAGAAGGTTAGTTCTAAAGAAGATTGAGGAGTTGAGGAGTAATAGAGCCAAAGATGCACTCCCAAAAACTCTATCTATTCCCTTCACAGGAAAGAGAGTGCATTTGAGGCCTTATTGGTTGATGGAATTCAGAGATGAAAAAGGAGTTATAAGATTTTTCAGATTGGAGGACCAGTTGAGTATCTCTAGCAATGAGACTCTATTGGAAATGCAAGGAATGCTAGATCTCTCAGAAGCTGATGAACTTGAATTCCACAGACAACTCCAAACCAGATAGAAGAGAACAACAGGAGGCTTGGGAAGAAACCTAGACAATCAAGGAAATAGACTTATCTGCTCAGACTAGATGAGCACCTTGATAATGATTGTGAGCTATTATTTGTACACTTTGCATTGTTCAATTTTCAGTAAATTTTGCAGCACTTATCAGTTTTATCTACTATTTTCAATCTGTATTCTTAGAGTGTTTTGTTATCATCAAGTTTTTCTTTATTTATGGCTACAATTTTAGTAGACATAAATTAGGGGAGATTGTTAGGAATATGTTGTGAACTTGATGATAAATCATACAAAACACATTAGTAGATTTAACTTAGTGAATTTTGTAGCCCTCGACGGATGATCAAATATAGTCCCGATGGATGACTCAATATATTCCCGACGGATAATGATTTGATATCCATCGAGTGAGTAGCTTATGTTATAATAAGTATTGTAGCACATTTCTGTAAACAACTTTGTGTAGATTATGTAGTAGCATATGAGTCATGTTGACTACTAGTAGATATGCAGAATAGGTTGAATAATTATATAAAAAAGATGTCTTGTAGTTCCGCATAAGTGAAATGGAGTCAAGTGTCAAATAGCTATCCGATGGATGATCAACAAAGATGCCCGACGGATGATCAACAAAGCTGCCCGACGGATGATCAACAAAGCTACCCAACGGATAACAAGAATGTACCCGACAGATGATCAATTCAAATATCTGTTGATAGTGACAACACAGTCACATGCGTTGGGTGTTTGTAAAAGAAATGTGGCAGCCTGTTTAGCAGGAAATTGAGAACAAAGAAGCATTACCATTTCTATGCAAGTCATGAAGATTTGCAAAGATGCTGGAAAAGAGTAATGAAGCAGCATGGAGTTAGACTTGATAGGTTTTGTTTTATTATCCTGTCTTATTACCATGTAAACTTGGTGATATATAAATCAAGTGTAGCTAGTAGAACAAATAACTAAGAAAACACATTTAGAAGAGAAATAAAAAAGGCTGTAACTGTTAAGAATTTCTCTGCAGTTTGTTTGTTCACTTGTAAAGCAGTTGTGAGCCAATTTGAGCTTCACAGAGTTCTCAAATTGATATATATAAATATATCTCTGGTGGATACTTTCAAATCCACTAGAAATTTTTAAAGACTTGTGTTTTTATTACTTTGTGTTTGATTTACTTAATTCCTTATTCCGCACTTTGCGAATCAAAACATATATATATATATATATATATATATATATATATATTGAGTTAGAACATTTTTATAAATCATAATAAGAAGCCAGAATTACATTCAACCCCCATTCTATAATTCTTGTTGTATTGTTAGGGAATAACAGAGTTGTCAGAGCAACAACGCCTGACATCTCTAGAGTTGCAAGAGAATATTATTTCTCTTGCAGTCTCTATCTCTCGCATCTTCCATCGCCGAGCGATGCAAGGGGAGTAGGATGCAAAGAAGGAAAATAAGGAATAGTCTAGCTTTTAGGAGTTGGGATTAATTTCTTCTTTAAAAATCTTTTGTATTTCCATTCTTGTATTCAAATCTTATTATTAATAGAAATCCTTTGTTGCTTATTCTTCTGTTTAAACTAATATGACTGTTCATCTTCCCTTGATGTTTGCATGTGTGAATCTTGTTTGATTTCATATTTGTATGCTTAACATTACATATTTCACATGTGCACAACTAATTACTCTCAAGTTATTTGAATATTTAAAGAACAGATCAAGAACACAAGTTTTGAGCAGGAATCAGATGATGTTACACAGTGTTTACTAATGAGAAAAATGGTATTGTTTACACTATTTTTTCACTTGAAAAGATATAATGTTATACCAAGAGAATTGTGGGTGTTTTGTCTAACAAAATGCCTCATAAGTACGGTTTTCCAAATCCTGACACTATAGAACAGGGCACATCCAACCTTATTCCTGACCATAGTGTTCATTTTTCTTCACTTAAACTGAAACACTCTATTACCTCTAGTTCTTCTAAAAAGAATAAGTTGCAAAATTAAAGACAATAGCTAAGACTTATGTGTCTCGGAGACAATCAGGTTTAAAGATTGTTTCACATTCACCTAATTCATTGGAGAAACAAGGTGGGGTAAGGAAGAAAAATGTTTCCTCATTAACAAGCATCAAGGAGAATGTAGGAAGAAAGAGGATGAAGACTACAGCTTGTGTTAAGCTGGTAGATGAGCCATCAAACACTGTGAGTGACAGTGATGGTCCAATTGTGTTCAAAATGCCTGCTAGACCAGTGGAGGATATTGGTGCTATTGCAGAATAAGACCAAATTTCATTTGCAGCTGTTAAGTCTAAGAAAAGGAGACTAATCAAGGAAGCAAAAATAATTTAAAAGCAAACAAATGGTCTTAATGTATTGGTTGATATTGCTCTGGATCAGGAATTAAAAAATCCTGATAAGTCATCATCAAATCCTGACAAGTCTCAAGCAATTCCTGACAAGATAGTGACAAATCCTGATCAGATAATTACTGATTCTCAAATAGCCAAAGTTGTTGAAATTGCTCAGGAAGCTGGTCTGCAGAAGTCTGTCAAGAAAAAAGAAAGACTTCAACAGTTTATCTTCGTAAAAAGACCAAGCTTTAATCACCATAGAAGGGGTACAGTTCACAAGAACCATCTTCTCAAAGTGAAGATGCACCTATTAATACCCAAGCTACACAAGAACCACCTGCTCAAAGTGTAAGTGCAAGCACTGAGATTCTTTTCACTAATCCTGAAATTGCTCAAGGAAGTCATATTTTTGTGGCTAATGATATTTAGAAGACAGTACAGGACATAAAAGCTCATTAGAAGCATATTGCTCAATTAGATGTTGTTATCAATGATCCTGTTTTTGAGGGAAGCACAAAAGAACCTTCAGTTTTAAGGTTTGAAGAAGCTTCTACACCTCAAGTCACACAAGAACCAACAGTTCAAAGTTCTGTTGTAGACTTCTTTACCAATCCTGATATAGGGTCAACTCCTGACAAGCAACACATTCCTAATTCAAGGATAATTCCTGATGCAGTTGTTCCTGACACTACACATCCTACTGTACTGGGTACTTCTACAAAAGCCATCTTGGTACAACCACTCAAGGCCATACCAACATTTTCTACTGCTCAAGGTACAAATCTTTTACACTCTACTTTATCTGATAGAATGATTATAAATAGACTTATTGATAGGGATACCTCAATTTATATGACTACATACCACTCATCTTTGCCACCTCTTATTTTCTTCTTTTTCTAGAGAGTTGAGCCTTTCTAGTGAGTTTGTGAGAAAAGATTTAGAGAAAACAGAATTATTTAGAGGCAGTCTCCTGAACTGGAAAAAGGAGAGGTAGAAAAGAGTGAAGACAGTGAGCTAAATATTAATATTTAAAGTAATATATATGTGAGAAGTGATGAGATCACTTTAAAGGAAAAGGGAGATTTAGGTAACTATGGTTCTTTTCTTTCAGGATTTTCACAAGTAACTAAGCCTTCTACGTCAAGTCCTCATTTAAAGCTCAAAGACATAGTTCCTGATACTGATTCTGATGTTCCTGAGAAATCTTCTGGTGATGATGCTGAGTCTGATGATTCTGACGATGATAATCCTGATGCTGCTGCTCTGAAAGCTAAAATAAAAGCATCTAAAATGTCTAATTTTGGTTCATCATCTGGTCATGCTCCTACTCCTACTCCTCATAGGGTTCATAATGGAATCACTCCTGGAGATTACCAAGTGAAAAGATCTCTCTGGAATCTGCTCATATTTTGGCTAATCATGTTGTTCATTGGGTTTCTAATTCTGATATGAAAGCATCTATCAAGGCCATAACAGTTTTAGTCAAAGGATTGCATTCTTCTGTCTCTTCACTCAAACAAGATAATGTTGATCTTAGAGAAGAGATTGTTGATCTTTCTGTGACTATTAAAGGAACAAACAAACATAATGGCTTGATAAAGAGGATGTTCAGCATGGATGTAATATCCGGAATATATCGTGAATAAATAAATATTATATATTTATTATATGAATTTTGATGAATTATCTGTTGACTGGTATTTGTGTTTGGATGTTTAAATATGATAAAATTTGAGTATTTTAATTTTTATATGTCCAAAATAAAGTATAGATAATTTTGATATTTCTATTTTTTCTACGTGGTTATACGATTTTATAAATGATTTATGGATTTAATAAATTGTTTTTTTTTGAGTAATTATAAACTATTTTGTACAATCCGGAACCATCCGACTTCAACCATTTTTGCATTTTTACAACCCGAAAGTCTCGAGAAAATTCCTTTCTAAACAAATTTAAATATTTCGAGCATTTTCCATGTTTTGACTTTTTCGATCCGGAGTACGGTTTTACCCATGCGGGTCCCGGCGCAAAATTTTCAATACAATATTCGTTTCGGTAAATCGATAAAACCTGTATTTTCGAGAAACGGGATATTATGATTAAACTATTATATTATCTTCTCGTAATTCATGTAACCAAAGCGCTGAGATTAAGTCTTTAGTTAGAAAATGCCTGGTTTTGATAATTATCCTAAAACCGGTACCGAATTGGATCTATTTTATTAATACTTAGCGATTAAGTATTCTATTTTATATCCGGTATGATCCAACTGGGTACCAATATTCCGTAAATATAAATATCCCTTACCGTATTTTATTTTGTACAGATAATCATTTGCAAACAGTAAAATATATAATTTTCAGAGAAAAATCATAATATTCATTGTGTTCTTGAGTACGAAACTACAATTTGAAGGTGTTATTGATACCGGATTTTGGAGTTCAAGTAACCAAAACGAAGGTCTTGAGGAGTACTTTTAGAATCTGTAAACCATACTACTGCAGAATCAACCGGTATTTTTCTATAATTTTATTTATTTTAGAATTATTTTTTATTTAGTTATGAAATTTTGATTTTGATGTTGTTTGTATGATTTGATGATTTTTGAGATTTAAAATATTATTTTAAATTATGTTCAAGGCTCGATAATTATTATTAAATGATTTTAAAGTCATATTCGGGTATTCGTACCCTTTTAGTTACTTATAAATAATTCATCGACCCATTTTAATTCTGAAAAATGTTTCAAAATTTGTATTAAATACCTAGAAAAGCATTTTAACCCCAAATCTTCTTTGACAAATTATTTTTATTAAATATCTTATGTACTATGTGCTATATGTGATCCGATTGATGTACAATATTCTTATGTGTATATTGTTTGTCAGTTTTAATCATAATTTTCAATCCGTAAGTCAGATTTTGGGTGAAACGAAGGGTAGATAGAAACTTGTAAGGAATAGAATAAAGTGAGAATAAGTATTAATAGATACTTATGATGTCTAGCAGAAGAAGCGAGGCGTAGAAAGGGAAAGCAGATAGTCGGTGAATAGAAGTTGGTGAACGAGAGCAAGTGAAGTGTTAGCGAATTGGTATAAGGCAAGTGTTCTAAACCTTCTCAAGATATATTTTAAGTAATTGAATAGTTATGTTATATGGCAAGTACTTTGAAGTACTTAACCCTAAACCCTGATTCTAGTTGTTGATCTTTGAGCCATAAACCTTATTATTTG
Organism: Apium graveolens; assembly: GCF_009905375.1. Lineage (NCBI taxonomy): Eukaryota > Viridiplantae > Streptophyta > Magnoliopsida > Apiales > Apiaceae > Apium > Apium graveolens. The sequence goes on along the minus strand of NC_133653.1, from coordinate 227,956,590 downwards.
TAAACCATTGAGTGTTGAATACCCATATATAGACCACATATATACGATACTACTCCACAAATACATACAAACTATACACTGATCACTGAACCGGATTTGCTTAACATACAAACCTTCATACCTTATACATCAGAAGTCTAATCTTTATAACCACGAAACCTTGATTCTTCTGTTATCTGATTCTTTTTACGACTGATAGCCAATATTTGTACTTACCTTATTGTAACCTTATGATGATTGCAAATCACCTTATGCTTGAAGACAAATGTTGTTTATGATTATGTTTATTGATTTACATTGTTTATTCTGTTATTGTTATAGAATTGAATTATTTTATAAATGTGGACTAGATTCGTGGTCAGACCAGATTCTTGGTCGTATTAGGCCAATGTGTGCCTTGGATCTAGTATATAGAGCAGAGTTGTGTGCCTTGCTTGGGGTTAGTGCGTGACTGATCAATAGCCTAACCTTGGTTTTTAAAATAAAAATTGAGTATCCAATTCTAATCATTGCTTATTAAAAAACTTGATAACCTAAATCATTTCATTTGATTATTATTTAATCTCAGTATTGTCACTGTGACTTGCTGAGCTAGTTAGCTCACTCTTGCGAATTGTTTATGTTCTTTTCCAGTTAAGAAGGAACCCGTTGGTAGCGAGGATCTCCAGTCAAGTGTGCGAGCTAGGATTCCAGGTTGAGACGGAATAAGCTAGCTGAAGACTTTTGTAATAGTTTAATTTTGAAATTGTAAAAATGTTCACTATTCAGATGTAAGATAAACTAGATGGGTTTTGGAACGTTTGTAATGTAAGTAAGGTTGTGGCTTGTGTGCATAATTTAACCTGTTGTGATCCGTGGATGATGGTAAGTAGGGTCAATGCATGTTATTACTTTCATAAACATGTTTATATATATTTTGTTTGTATTGTGAATCCCAAACTTCTGACCCGAGTTTGGAGGGCGTCACATGTTTGGTATCAGAGCTACATATTATAAGTCACTGACACAAGCCTAGATTGTCGGGAATGGGTAGAGGGTTAGGAATAGAAGTAAGAAATAGAAAGATAGTATGTTGAGAGGTTGAGTGCGACTGTATAGCAAGTATTAGCATGATTCATGTTGTGATTTGAGATTCTTATCTTGTAATATGATTTTCAGATAGGTGCGATGGCAAATTCCTTTATTCCAGTACCATCTGATCATTCTGAACCTTCAGTCGGAGGAATGTCATCTGATCCACGCCCTTCTCTTCCACTAGTGATAGCTATACCTCCTGTTGTGACGTCTGCACCACTGCGAGCTATTACACCCCTGGTATGAGGCCACCTATTCGAGGTCCCCCACCTGCTGATTCTGAATCTAATGGGAATTTAGTTTCGGGTTCATCTTTTCAGTTTACTGCACACCCTGTTCCACACCATCAGTTTGAGGCTTGCCTTATGGAGAAGCAGTATCTACGAGGACAGATCAAGGAGTTACTGCATATCATGCATACCAGAGATATCAGGAGAGGAGATAGAGTACTTAGAGAGATGATCCAGGTGTTTCGGAGATCAGCTGCTGTTAGGATAGCGGAAGCTATCACCCCTGACTTTTTTGTGGAGTGGGCTAAGTGGGTTTTAGAGGAGCTTGAGAAGATCATAGGTCCAGACTTTTTATGAGCTAGAAGACAGAGATGCTGTGACCATTGTTATATGTATATTAGTGTGTAGTATGTATCAGCAGACTTTTGGCTTGTATATATAGACTAGACTTGCTGACTAGTGTGTAGGCATGTTGTATCTTTTACTTTTGTTGAAGCATTTTCACGCTTGTACTACCAAACTTTGATATATATATATATATATATATATATATCAGTAACTTTCCTTTTCCAGCATTGTCATTTACATTACTGCACCTGTTTTACCTTACTTTATTTATTGCACCAATTTTAAACTCTTATGATAACATGTTCCCTATCTCCTTGATTGTTTATATTCTGTAAAGAAGCATGCAATTTACTTAGTTCAACTATCACAGATGTTTTCAAAAAGAGATATTCATGTTTTAAAAAAACTTTTCATAAAAAGGATTTGATTTAAAGGCTAAATAAGTTGTTTGATTCTTTACAGAAATGCCTCCCAGAAGAAATACCCGTTCTACTAACCAAAATGAAGAAACCAACAACAACCAAGACAAAAATAACCAGAACACAAATCCAGGTCCCATAGACTCAACTGTAGCCCAGATTCTTCAGATCTTGGCTCAACAAACAATCAACCTAACTCAACAACAGCAGAGACAGACCAATCCCCAGGTAACTTTTAAGACTTTTCAGGCGGTGAATCCACCAGAATTCAAAGGTTCTTTAGATCCGATTGAAGCAAGAGTTTGGTTAAAGGAGATAGAGAAGTCATTTGCTTAAGTCAAGGTGATAGAGGAACATAAAGTTGAGTTTGCAAGTTACTATTTGAAGAATGAAGCCACCTACTGGTGGGAAACTGTTAAGACATTGGAAGGAACAGATGTTATTACTTGGGATAGATTCAAGGAATTATTTTTAGAGAAGTATTTTCCTCAGTTTGTTCAGGATCAAATGGAATTGAAGTTTTTGGAGTTAAAACATGGAAGTATGTCAGTAGCAGATTACGAAAGTAAGTTTGAGGAATTATCAAGGTTTTTACCATCATATGTGGATACTGATAGGAAGAAAGCTAAGAGATTCTAGCAAGGTCTTAAGCCATGGATCAGAGGGAAGGTAGCCATATTTGAGTTGGACACGTATGCATGAGTTGTACAAAAGGCTATGATTGCGGAGACGGAGAGTGAAATATCACAGAAGGAGAAGGAGGGTAAAAACAGAAAGTTTGAAGGAAATGAATGACGGTCACAAGCAGGGAAATCTCCAAATTTTAACTAGAAGAAAGGCAAGTTTCAGCCCATAAGGAATTCTAATTTTAGAAAGCAAAATGCAGGCGGCGGAGGACAAGGCCACCGTCTAGCCACTGGGAACTAGCCATATCAACAGAGGCTAGCTTTACCAGACTTCCAGATATGAGGAAAGAAACATGGAGGAGCTTGTAATAAGTTGAATGTGGTTTATTATAGATGTAACCAGAAAGGACACTATTCAAAGAAGTTCCATAATCAGCCATCCAGAGAGTCGGTAAATAAGGACCAACCTACCAGGAATCCAGCGGGCAAAGTTCCAGCAATTGGATTTACATGTTTCAAGTACGGAAAGCCAGGACACATAGCAAAGGATTGTAAGACACCAGTTCCAGTCAGTAATATATTGAGAATCATGGGATCTACCCCATTAGTGAATGAACCTCCCAGAGCTAGAGTTTATGACATGTTTATAAAGAACGCTATTCAGGACACTGATGTTGTGGCAGGTATGCTTACTGTAAATTCTTTATGTGCCAAAGTGTTAGTAGATTCAAGAGTAACCCGATCATTTATTTCTCAAGATTTTGTTGATAAGTTGAATTATCCTGTTGAATGGTTAAACGAAATTATGACTGTGGAATTAGAAAATCAAGAGCGTGTATCTGTTAATCAAGTATGTGTGAACTGTGAGATTGAGATTTCGGGCAATAAGTTTTGTGTGGATCTGATACCAATTTAAGTTAGGAGTATTTGACATTATTCTAGGAATGGACTGGCTATCTAAGCACGATGCTCAGATAGACTATCGTAACAAAAAGGTAATTTTGAGGACACCAGATGAGAAAGTGATGACGTTTAGAGGTTAGAGGCAAGCAAAGAAGTTCTTAATGATGATTCAAGCTAAGAAGTTACTGCGACAAGAATGCGAGCATTTCATTGCTTATGTGATAGATAGAAATCAGGAGCCAACAAAACTTGAAGATATTCCAGTAGTCAATGAGTTTCCAGACATGTTTCCAGACGAGTTACCAGGACTTCCTCCAGATAGTGAAATTGAGTTTGCGATCGACTTAGCACATGAAACGGAACCAGTATCCAAGGCCCCGTACAGAATGGTGTCAGTTGAAATAAAGGAACTAGCAAAGCAATTGCGAGAGTTGTTAGAAAAAGGAGTGATTAGACCTAGTGTGTCCCCATGGGGTGCACCGATATTATTTGTTAAGAAGAAGGATAGAAGCATGGGATTATGCATCGACTATCGGGAGCTCAACAAACTTACCATTAAGAATAAGTGTAATATCCGGGACATAGCGTGTAATTATTTGTATAAATAAATAATTATTATGTGATTATTATGTGATTTTTGGTGAATTATCTGATGATTGGTGTTGATATGTGGATGTTTATTAGTGGTAAAGTATAAATATGTTAATTTTATTATGTCCTGAATAAAATATAGATAATTACGGATTTTTTCTGGTAATTTTTGGTGATTTTATATTGGTTTATGAATTTATTAATTATTTTCTGAATATTACAAAATTTGTTGTGAATATGTTGTGCACTTGATGATTACCTAAACAAAACATCTAAGTAGATTTTACTTAGTGAAATAATGTAGCACTCGACGGATAAGAATTATAGTCCCGACGGATAACTCAGTTTGAGTACCGACGGATGAGTGATTTATTATCCATCGAGTGAGTAGCTTATATAATGATAAGTTTGTAGTTCAGTGTTGTATGCACCTTTGTATAGAATCTGTAGTAGCATATAAGTCATGTTGACTTTAACTAGATATGCAGAATAGGTTGATTAACTGTACATAAGCAATGTCTTGTAATTCTGTATAAGTGAATTGAAGTCAAGTGCCAAAATAGCTATCAACGGATGCCTAACAAAGCTTCGACGGATGATCAAATGACTTTCAACGGATGTTCAAAATAGCAGTCGACGGATGATCAAGTAAGTCATCGATGGATGATCTGAAAGTCGACGGATGATAATATCAAGATTCAAACATCAGTTGAACAGTGAAAGCTGACACACAGCCGTCGAGATTGGATACAAACACTGTGGAAGCCTATTAACTGGGTCATAGAGGACGAAAAGCAGAAAAGATCAAGACTGTTAGATTTTATATTTATTCAGTTCTTTTGACTTTGTAATCTTGGTAATATATATAAACCAAGAGAGTAGCAAATATAAAATAAGTAAGAAAACTAAGTGAGCTTAGAAACAAACACAGAGAAATCTTTGTAAGCACTATCTTTAGCATTTCCTGTGTTCTTAGTTGTTCTATCTTGTAAAAGCAGCTGTGAGCATTTCTGCACACAGAGTTCTCTCGGTATATTAATATATATCTCTGGTGGAATTGTTTAAATCCCCCAGAAAGTTTTTAAAGACTCTTGTTTTTAATTACTCTTGTTTTGATTCATTAAAGTTTATATTCCACATTGTGCTAATCAAAACATATATATCTATAATCGAGTTGAACATTTTTATTTCAAGAAAAAGATAAAGAATTCCATTCAACCCCCCTTCTGTAATTCTTGCTATATTGTTAAGGGACTAACAATTTGTATCAGAGCAAGCTCTTAATCTACAAAGAGTTTAAAGATCAAAACAATTTAGCAAGATGAACAAGAAAGATGTTGGAGTCAAAATTCCTTTTCTGGATAAAGATAATTACCATCATTGGAAGGTAAAGATGCATCTTCATATGCTTTCTCAAGATGAGGCATATGTGGACTGCATAGAAAGAGGCCCTCATGTTCCAATGAGAGCTACAACAGGAAATGAACCATCAGTTCCAAAGCCAAGGCATGAATGGTCTGATCCTGATCTTGAACAAGTCAGGAAAGATAAAAAGGCCATGAACATTCTGGTCAATGGTGTTGATGCAGATATGTTTGATAACATCATCAACTGTAAGACTGCCAAGGAAGTTTGGGACACAATACAGATAATCTGTGATGGTACTGAGCAAGTAAGAGAAAATAAAATGCAGCTCCTGATTCAGCAATATGAGCATTTTCACAATGAAGAAAGTGAGTCACTCACTGACATTTTTAGTAGATTCCAAAAGCTACTAAATGCTCTTAAATTGCATGGAAGAGTCTATGAGACTAAAGACTCTAATCTGAAATTTCTCAGATCTCTTCCAAAGGAATGGAAACCAATGACAGTCTCATTGAGGAACTCACAAGATTATAAGGAGTTTACTTTGGAGAGACTGTATGGCATTCTGAAGACCTATGAGCTTGAAATAGAGCAGGATGAAAGAATGGAGAGAGGAAAGAAGAAAGGAGGATCCATTGCACTAGCTGCTGAACTGGAAAATGAGAAGGAAGTGAAGATGGAAGCTGTGGAATCAACTTCAAAGGCCTGTGAAAGCAAGGGTAAAGGGCTAGCTGCAGAAAGTGAAGATTCTTTGAGTCAAGATGACATGGAGGACATTGATGAGCACCTAGCATTCCTTTCAAGAAGATTTGCCAAGCTCAAGTTCAAGAAGAACTTTGGAGCTGCCAAGCCAAATAGAAACATGGTGGATAAGTCAAAATTCAAGTTTTTCAAATGTGGCTTGGCAGGGCATTTTGCAAATGAGTGTAGAAAGTCAGATTCCAGTAAGAACAGTTTTGAGTCTGTGGATTATAAGCAAAAATACTTTCATCTACTCAAACAGAAGGAAAGGGCTTTTATTACACAAGAGAATGACTGGGCAGCTGATGGTTTGGATGAAGATGAGGAGATCAGCTATGTCAATCTAGCCCTTATGGCCAAGTCTAATGAAACAGAGACAAGTTCCTCAAGCAATCAGGTAATTACCACAAACCTTGCACATTTATCTAAAGTTGAGTGTAATGATGCAATAAATGACATGTCTACAGAATTGTATCATTTGTGTGTTACACTTAAGTCCCTCACTAAAGAAAATGCTAAAATCAAAGAAAACAACTTGTTTTTGAGTGAGAGGAATAATGTGCTTGAGTCTCAGTTTGTTGAGTTTGAGAAACTAAAAATTGAGTGTAGAATTGCTAAGGAGGAATTAACTGAGTCCTTGAAAAAGGAAGAAATTTTAAAGAAGCAGCTCGATCGTGAACAGGAGGTGATTAAAGCATGGAAAACATCCAGAGATGTTCATGCTCAAATCACCAAGGTTCAAGGAATTGAGTCCTTTTGTGATGAAGCCTGGAAAAAGAATAAGGAGAAACTAGAACCTATTTTGGTAGATGGATTGCTGACAGATGTAGACTCGACGGATGATGAGGACTATCTGTCGGATAACAAAATGTGTTATTCGTCGAATGATAAAAATCCTCATCTGTCGGCTGTGAACAAACCCATTAGTAAAGCCAAATTAACCAAGCTAAATGAAAAGTATGGGTCTGTTTCCAAGAACTTTGTTTCAGGAGAGTCAAGTCAAACCAAGAAAGGGAAGAAGGATAATGTTGGTCACATGACTGTCAAACAGTTGAGTGACAGACTTGAGAAGATAGAGGTAAAAACAGAAACTAAAAGGAAAAACAATAGGAATGGTAAAGTAGGGATTAACAAATATAACAACTACACACCTGACAAATATGCTCCTAGAAAAATCTGTGTCAAATGTGGTAGTGTAAATCATTTGTCTGTTAATTGCAAATCTGCCATGCCTACTCCCATGTCTGTTCAGCCTCAATTCTCTAACATGAATGTCATGCCTCCTATGCCTATTAATGCTATGCCTACACAGAACATGAATGCACAGTTTGCTAATATGCCATTTGCACCTAATCCATATTATGCTGCATACAATATGCCTCAAATGCCATTTAGCATGCCTTACTGGAATAACATGTTTGCACCAAGCATGCCATTTCCTGTTAGCCATAACATGCATAATAATTCTGTAGCATCTAGTGGTTTCAAAGGCCCAACCCAAATAACTAAGGAAGAAACTGAAATTCCTAAGTCAAATGAGTTAAAACCTAAGAAACAGAAGAAGAAAGCTAACAAGGCAGGACCCAAGGAAACTTGGGTACCAAAATCAACTTGATTTGATTTTGATGTGTGCAGGGAAACAGAAGGAATCTTTGGTACTTGGATAGTGGTTGTTCAAGACACATGACTGGTGATTCTACCCTGCTCACAGAGTTTGAAGAGAGAGCTGGCCCAAGTATCACTTTTGGAGATGACAGCAAAGGTTATACTGTGGGATATGGCTTGATTTCAAAGGACAATGTCATCATTGAAGAGGTTGCCTTAGTGGATGGTCTCAAACACAATCTGTTGAGTATCAGCCAGCTTTATGATAAAGGCAACTCAGTAACCTTCAACAAAGAAACCTGTGTTGTGATTAATAATCAAAACAACAAAGTGGTTCTCACTGGTGTGAGAAGAGGAAATGTGTATCTAGCTGACTTCAACTCAAATAAAGCAGAATCTGTAACTTGTCTTCTCAGTAAAGCAAGTCAAGATGAAAGTTGGCTATGGCACAAGAAGTTATCCCGTTTGAACTTCAAGACCATGAATGAGCTGGTAAAGAAAGAGCTAGTTAGAGGCATTCCTCTGGTGGAGTTTACAAAGGATGGACTGTGTGATGCCTACCAAAAAGGGAAGCAAATTAAAGCATCATTCAGGAAGAAACTTGATTCAGCAATTGAAGAACCTCTGCAACTGCTTCACATGGATTTGTTTGGACCAGTCAATGTATTGTCAATCTCAAAGAAAAGATTTTGCCTAGTAATTGTAGATGATTTCTCAAAGTTCTCTTGGACCTATTTCCTAAAGTCCAAAGATGAAGCTAGTGAAATCATCATCAATCACATAAGGCAAGTTAACAATCATCCTGATTTCAAAGTTAGAAGAATCAGGAGTGACAATGGAACTGAGTTCAAGAACTATGTCTTGAGAGCATTCTGTGAGGAAAATGGGATCCTGCATGAGTTTTCAGCAGCAAGGACTCCACAACAGAATGGAGTAGTGGAAAGAAAGAATAGATCTCTTATTGAAGCTGCAAGGACAATGCTTGAAGAATCAAAATTACCAACATATTTCTGGGCTGAAGCTGTCAACACTGCATGCTACACTCAGAACATCTCTCTGATTAATCAAGTAAAATACAAGACACCTTATCAATTGTTCAAGAACAAGAAGCCAACTCTGAACTTTCTTCATGTCTTTGGCTATAAATGCTATATTCTGAGAAATCAAACTGATCAAAATGGGAAGTTTGATGCTAAAGCAGATGAAGGAATTTTTGTTGGATATGCCGTTGGTAAAGCATATAGAGTCTACAATCTAAGAACCAACATTGTTGTTGAATCTATACATGTTGTGTTTGATGATAAAAAGATTGAAGGACTAAAAGATGGAGATTACCATGAGAGCCTCAAATTCGACAATGTTGAGATGGTCAGTGAAGAAAGTGATGATGAAAGTGATCAAGAAACAGTGTCTAAGGATAATGTAGACAAATTTACTACAAATGAAGCACAAAACTCAACATCCGTCGAGTTACATAATGCTTCATCCGTCGGAAGGCAATCTGTATTATCCGTCGGAAGACAACCTGCCTCATCCGTCGGTACTCAAAATTCACCATCCGTCAGGTTATCAAAAGGAGCAGGAAGTCAAGGCAGGTCACCCATAGAAAGCACCCCAATTTCAAATCAAAGATCCACAAACTCAGGGGGAGTTTCTAGCAATCAAAACTCAATCACACATCAAGACAACATTGAGGTCTCTTCATCTAGGGCTAATCTACCTCAACCAAGAAAATGGACAAAAGATCACCCCTTTGAACTGATTATTGGTGATGTTTCTTCCAGAGTTCAAACCAGGAGAGCAACTCAAGAAGAATGTCTATACAGCAGCTTCCTATCTAAGGAAGAACCAAAGAAGGTAGAAGAAGCCTTATTAGATCCTGATTGGATTTTAGCTATGCAGGAGGAGCTAAACCAATTTGAAAGGAATAAAGTATGGAAGCTGGTATCCAAGCCTAAAGGAAAGAATCCAATAGACACCAAATGGGTATTCGGAAACAAGATGGATGAAAATGGCATAGTAGTAAGGAACAAAGCAAGATTGGTTGCTAAAGACTATTGTCAGCAAGAAGGGATAGATTTTGATGAAACATTTGCTCCTGTTACAAGACTTGAAGCCATCAGAATCTTCTTAGCCTATGCAGCCCATGCCAATTTCAAGGTCTATCAAATGGATGTCAAAAGTGCCTTTCTGAATGGAGATTTGGAGGAAGAAGTGTATGTAAGTCAACCTCCTGGCTTTGAAGATCCAAATTTCCCAGAATATGTCTACTATCTATTGAAAGCACTTTATGGACTGAAGCAAGCACCTAGAGCCTGGTATGACACTTTATCAAAGTTCCTTTTGGAAAATCACTTCACAAGAGGTACTGTAGATAAAACTTTATTTTTCAGAAATGTGAATGGCTCTAGCATACTTGTTCAAATTTATGTAGATGATATTATTTTTGGCTCTACAGATGAGAAACTTTGTAAAAAGTTTGCCAAACTGATGCAAAGCAAGTATGAAATGAGTATGATAGGAGAACTAACTTACTTTCTTGGTTTACAAGTTAAGCAAGTTAGTGATGGAATATTCATTAGTCAAACTAAATATATTTTTGATCTTTTAAAGAAGTTTGATCTAATGGATTGCACATCTGCAAAAACTCCCATGGCCACTGCAACTAAGCTTGAACTAAACACTACTGAAAAGTCTGTGGATATTTCAAGTTATAGAGGCATGGTTGGTTCACTTCTGTACTTAACAGCCAGTAGGCCAGATATAATATTTGCTACATGTTTGTGTGCTAGATTTCAGGCTGATCCTTGAGAGTCTCATTTGATGGCTATTAAAAGAATTTTCAGATATCTCAAAGGAACACCAAAACTTGGCATTTGGTATCCTAGAGATTCTGGTTTTGATCTAACTGGTTATTCAGATGCAGATTATGCAGGTTGCAGAATAGATAGAAAAAGCACAATAGGAACCTGTCAATTTTTAGGAGACAAGCTTGTGTCCTGGTTCAGTAAAAAGCAAAATTCAGTTTCTACTTCTATAGCTGAAGCTGAATATATTGCTGCTGGCAATTGCTGTGCAAAGACTTTATGGATGAAAAATCAATTGCTAGACTATGGTTTGCAAGTTGAAAGGATTCCTATTTTCTGTGACAACACAAGTGCCATTGCCATCACTGAAAATCCAGTGCAACATTCAAGGACAAAGCATATAGACATCAAGTACCATTTCATAAGGGAACATGTAATGAATGGTACTGTAGAGTTACATTTTGTTCCAAGTGAGAAGCAACTTGCAGATATTTTTACCAAGCCACTGGATGAATCCACCTTTTCTAGGTTGGTAAGTGAGTTAGGTATGCTTAATTACTCTTGAATTTATCTGAATTACTCTTGCAAGTTGAAAAGAAGCCAGAAATTTAGTTGATTTTTAGTCTTGGATGAAATTTTGGCTAAGTCAAAATTTGTCTCTCGACGGATGACCATTATCCATCGGGTTGAGTCATCCGTCGATATACAAATTGTAAATAAAAATCAATTACTCTTCTGGAATATTTTAAAGCTCGACGGATAACATTTTATCCTCATCCGTCGAAGTGTCTAAATCTTAACCGTTAATTCCCTGAACATTATCCATCGAGTATACTTACAGTTTATAAGCATTACACGACGGATAAGGGGTGGAATTTTTAAAGTTTATTTTAAAACGGTAATTTTAGGCAGTTTCTATTGGGTAATTTATTTCTCTTTATTATTTTTATCCGTTGAGTTTGAGCAAAGTATAAAAGCCTATTTCATTCTAATCATTTTCTTTTATCATTCTCAAATTCAACTGTCTTATTTCATTCTCTCTCAAGCAAAAATCCTCTTTCTCTTCAAAGCTTTTCTTCCCTAACAATGGCACCCGTAGTAAAGATCATGTCACAGACTGGGTTCATCTATGAGAAGAACAACTTCACTGCCTTGGTCAATAAGGGGATTCAGCAATCTGAAGACTATCATAAGATGATGGACTTCGTGAAGAACTGCAAGTTAAGTTTTGCTATGCTGGAATCACCCACAATTTATTGTGAAGTTGTTGAGGAGATGTGGACAACAGCAATCTACAACTCTACTGACAAAACCATCACTCTGACCATCAAAGGTAATGTTTTCTGTAGCAATAGTGATGTCATAAAAGCATGTTTCAAGATTCCTGATGACAATATTACTGCACCACACACTGACACTGATATTGTCAATATGCTAAATTTCATTCATTATGCACTTCCTACTGCAAAACTAAGTGAAATTAGAATACTAGGTCTTAGGAAGGAATGGAGTTACTTGTGTGATGTAGTAACTAAGGTCTTTTCTGGAAAAATTAGTAATTTTGATTCTGTGAACATTTCCATGCTTAACATGCTATACATGCTAGTTACAGACAAATATTACAACTTAAGTGATCTGGTTGTGTATGAGTTAGGTTATAAATTAGGTGACTTAGCCAAAAGAGGAAAGAATATTTACTATGCTAGATTTTTTATGCTTTTGGCTAACCATCTTTGTGACCAACCAACAAATTAGCATGTTGGGTTCAAGAGAGAAGAATCATTGCAGATTTGAATAGAGCCAACCATCACAAGGATGTGCCAATGTTCTATTTTCCTGTAATGCTGGCACCTCAGGTAAGTGAGGTAAGTTCATCTACACTCTCAACTATTCCAATCCCTTCTATTTCTTTGACTTCAGGCATAGCTATGGCAACTGTGACAATGACCAAACAGTTGCCTACCAAAGCTGCCAAAACAACTGCAATTCTTAAATCCAAATCAAAGAAAACCCCCTCTGGTATCTCTCAAAAGGTACCAGTTGAAAATTCTACCAAAAACAAAGAGGGGAGTGTGAAGGAGGGTAAGATAGGTGAGGGAAGGGGTGAACATCAAAGAAACCCCAAGGATAAGGTTGGAGAGATAAGTGAATCCCAGCCTAGCCACACTGCAGTTTCCCAACAAACTGCAGTGCTTAAAAAGGACAGAAGCTCACTTCTAGATGCATCATCCCAAAAGGATGTGGCTATTGAACAAAGCTCTCATCCAAGAGCACAGGCCAAGAGGGTTAGGGACACAAGCCTACACCAAACTTACACTAGAAAGAAGAAATCCAAAACAACTGGGGATGCACAGGACACACACTTAGTGCAAACTAGTGCTAAAGACACAGTCCCTGTACCTTCTCAAATTCAGATTGATGTGGCTCCAATAAATGTGGAGTCACAGCCAAAATCTCTCTTGATAGAAGCCACTGAAACACAATACTCACCAACCAACTCACTGGAAGTGGACATGATAAACACTTCAATTCCTGATTCCCCTTCTTTAACTGTAATATCCGGGATATATCGTGTAATTATTTTTGATATTATTATGTGTGCCCAGTATCTATTCTGTGAGTTAATTGTTAAGTGTTATTTGTACTTGAATATTCAAAAATAATATTAATTGAGTATTTTAATTTTTATATGTCCAAAATAAAATATAGATAATTATCATATCTTCCTGATTATTTTTATGTTGATTTATGGATTTATAAGAATCATATGAAATTTCTAAAATCTTTTTCCGGGTAATTAAAAATCTATTTTATAAAAACGGGAACCAACCGACGTCAACCGTTGTTACGTTTTTGGAACCCGAAACTCTTCCGAGAACTCCTTCCTAACCTAATTGTAATATTCCGAGCATATTCCATATTTCGACTTTTTCGATCCGGCTTACGGTTTGTCCTGCGTGGGTCCCGGCGCAACATTTTCGATACAATATTCGTTTCGGTAAATCAATAAAACCCGTATTCTCGATAAACGGGAGCTTTTTATTAAACTATCCCAATTATCACTTCGTAATACGTGTAACCAGGCGCTGAGACCAAGACCGCAGTACAAATTGTACTGATTTGGATAATTATCCCGAAAACCGATACCGTTTGGATCAGTTTTTACAAATAAACGTACCGTTTTATATCCGGAATGATCCAACGGGATACTAATTTTCCATAATTATAAATAGCCTTTTACCGTATTTTATTTTGTATCAAAATCATTTGCAGACAGATAATTATATAATTTTCAGAGAAAAACCCTAATTACATAAACTGTTCTAAGAATCAAACAGCAAAACGAAGGCGTTACCGATCTCTGTTTTTAAAGCTTGAGTAACCAAAACGAAGGATTTGAGGTGTTCTATCAGATTCTGAGCTTTGTTTCACTGCAGAAATCAAGGTTATTTTTCTAAAAATTTATTTATTTTTGAATTTATTTTATTAAAAATATGAATTTTTGTTCGGATGATTGTTTGTATGATTTGATGATTGCATGTTGTAGAGCTTGTTTTCCTGATGATTCTCATATGTCATACGTCTGATTTGGAGTTCAATAACATGCTCAAAAGTGGGTTTAATTTTCGAATTTCAAAATTAGGGTTTATAACCCGTATGAATGTTTTCAATTGAAATTTGGGGGTTTTTGATTCAGGGGTTATTAGCTGTTGATTTATAGTGGGTTGTGTTCCTTATAAAATTTGCAATCGATTGATATATAGCTCGTTAACAGAGGATGCTTGAATCGAAGGGAGTTGTGTTTTAAAGATTTGCGATGTTCGCCGGAAACCGGCGATGTTCTTGGCCAATTTCCGGCCAGAACAGGGATGATTAGAATGTTTTGAATGCATGAACAAGTTCCTGGTGTTGTGTAGTGTTGATCTGGAGGTGTTGGTGGGGTGAGGACGCCGGGATCGTCTTCTCCGGCCACCCTCGATTTTCCGGCGACTGAAACTGCAAAATTGCAGTTTAGTCCCTGTATTTTTGAAGATGGTGAAGTTTAGTCCCTATAGTTTGCAAAATTTTCAAAAATAGGATTCCTGTTTATAAAATATTTAAAAATCATATTTCCTATTTGTTTTTATTACAAAAATTCGTTTTTAATTTCTGAAAATTCTAAAAATTATTATTTTAATTCCGAAAATTATTTTTAATTCACAAATAAATCTGAATTAATTAGTTAATTAATTTCAGTTAATTTTTAATTGATTAATTAGTCAATTAATTCAAAAATTAATTGATTAATTGATTTAATTAATTATTAATTGATTTTTAATTAATTATTTAATTAGATTTAATTATTTAAAAATGATTTAAAAATTCAGAAAAATAGTTTCGAGCTTTAAAATATTATTCTAAATTATTTCCAAGGCTCGATAATTATTCTAAAATTGTTTCGGAGCCAGAATTGGCCAACCGAACCCTGTTTATTATTCCGAAATTGATCCAATGACCCGTTTTAATTCCGAAAAATGTTTTAAAAATCATTTTAAATACCCGAAAGCATATTTATGACCCGAGACTTCTTTATAGATGACATGTCATTGATTACGTGATGTATTATGTGTTATACGTGACCTGTTGTTTGACTATCGGTCTATATATTCGGTGTTTACTTGATTATTGCATAACTTTCAATCCGTTAATCGGATTTGGGTAAAACGAAGGGTAGATAGAAGTATGTGTTGAACAGAATTCCGTGAGTAAATTATTGATAGATGCTTATGATATGTGAGCAGAAGAGGCAAGGCGTAGGAAAGGGAAACAGGTAGTTGAGGAGTAAGACGATTGTGATTGAAAGCAAGTGTAGGATAGTAAGCTAATATCAGGCAAGTGTTCTGAACTTTCTCGAGATATTGTAATTCTTGATAGTCTTGTTGACATTGCAAGTGCTTTGAAGCACGAAAACCTAAATCCTGATTTTAGTTATTGTTCTTGAGCTATGAACCATATTCTTTCTAAGCCATTGATTATTGTATACCCAAACACGAACCACAAATCTACGATACTACTCCACAAATACATACAAACTAAATACCAGACACTGAACTGAATTATTATATACTCAATCCATGATATCTTATACTTTGAAAGACCAAATCCTTGAAACCTTGAAACATTGATTCCTTTGTTATCCAATTCTTTCATTACCCAGCATTCAAGCTTTGAAAGTACCTTGTTGATCCTTACAAGGATTGAAACCCTTTCATTGTTAAATATTTATTGTTGTTAATGATTTCGGTTATTGTTTATTATTGTATATTCTGTTATTATGTTAGAATTGGATTGTTTTTATAAAATTGTGGACCAGATTCGTGGTCAGACCATATAATGGTCAAGTTAGGCCAATGTGTGCCTTGGATCCAGTAGTTAGAGCAATGCTGTGTGCCTTGCTCGACGTTAGTGTGTGACTGATCAGCAGCCTAACCTTGGTTTTTAAATTAAAAGTATAATATCCAATTCTAAATCATAATCCATTGTTCACTTGATATCATAACCATATTCACCTGATGATCATTATTCTCAGTTTTGTCATTGTGACTTGCTGAGCTAGTTAGCTCATTTATGCGATGTTGTTTATATTCTTTCCAGTTAAAAAGGAACCAGTTGGTAAAGAGGATCCCCAGTCCAGCGTGAGAGCTAGGGGTTCAGGTTGAGAAAGCTGAGCTAGTAGGCTTCTTTTGGAATAATTTAAGTTTGTAAAAGTTTGTAATAATGTTTAATACTCAGTTTGAATTTGAAATAGTTGGGATTTGAACGGTTTGTAATATATTAGTGTGTTTGGCTTGTGTGCATACTTTAACCTGTTGCGGTCCGTGATGATTGGTAAGTAGGGTCATTGCATATATTATTATTATCTTTATTATTGTTATAAGCAGGTTATAATTAAGGTGTGTGTGTGGACCCCAAACTTCAAACTTCAATAATTTCAAGTGCAGAAGACTTGGTGGTAATACAATCACTCTTAGGACTGAGAGAGAAGAGTGTATTGAGTGAGAGGTTGGGTTGCTCCCAGGCAAAAGGAGAGGAAAAGAGTGAATCTCAGCAATCCATTCATTTAGGATTGGCAAAAGTGAGTGAGAGGAGTCCCACCTTAGTAGGTGAAGGTGAGGGTGTGAGGGTGGGGAGCCAGGGTGAGACCCTGATGCAACAAAAGAGAGAACATGAGAGAAAAGCAGGTACTGGAGCAATAAGGATGGAGCCAGCCATTGCTAGTGAGTCAATGATTGTGGATGATGCTGAAAAGGAAAGACAATTTCAGCAACATTACAAAGCTGTAATTGATAACATTTCCTTGGATGCTGACACTTTTACTCACCCTATTTCAGCCTATCAACTGTTGGCTGCTCAGGGCAATGTGGAGGCAGAGCAGACTTTACACTTAGTGCACACCACAGAATCTCTTCAAAGAGATAAAGCTGCTGTCAACAGGATGCTTCCTCAAGCTGGAGAGCCATCTGAAGAATTTGGAGTAAATTCTGATGATGATGACTCTAATTCTTTGAATGGAAGCATGAACTTAGGGGGAGATGAAGGTCAAAGTTCTGCTTTAAGTTTACCTGAATGGGCATGGGCAAAGGACTTTACACCAGGACAATTTGAGGTGTCTTTGGTAAGACAAGTAACAGCTATTCAGCAAGCCCTTCAGGAAGTTTCAGATGCAGGTATCAAGGTTGTTCTTAAAGCTCATCTAGACTCCTTGCACTTAATGAAGATCCAACACTCCAGACAGAATATCAGTGTGGATGAATTAAAAAAGGAGATAGCTGACTTAAAGACATACAACTCTGAGAAACTGGATTCAATAATGCCATATGGTACCATGCATGATTTATTACAAAGGTTGAGAAGAGAATCAGATTCTGAAAAGAAGTTAGCCAAGCTGGAGACCAGAGTTCAAGTTATTGAGAATTCAGTGGCCCTACTTCTTCAAAATCAACAGACTCAGACAAATCTTCTCATGCAACTGGCTAAAGCACAAGGCCTAACTCCTTCACTTGATGATAACAAAAAGGGGGAGAGAGAATCAAGTAAGGGGGAGAAAGGACCAACTAAGGGGGAGAACATAGTAGTTCAAATCAGCAAAGTAATTGTACTTTCAATTACTATCTCCAAGCCACCAGTTGCAGATGGTATAGATCTTATAAATGCAACAGCAGCAAGTTTGAAAGATGCTAATAAAGAAGAGTTGACTCTGATCAACTGGAAAAAGATTGATGAGGAAATACAGAGAAAGTTTCAATTAGTCAAGGAACCAGATCAGTCAGCAATCCATCACTCTCATGTCAAGCCAATCAATGTGAATGAGATGAGCATGAACTATCTGGAGAAAGGACAATCTTCCTGCATCAAGAATACAAAGGCTGAGATGATTCTTAAACCAAGGGCAAACTATCCAAAGTCATCTTTGAAGAACCCTATGGATACTGTGTATGAGACACCCAAGCCTGATGAAAAGAAGCTTCTGTCAAGATCTATTCTTCTCTACAAAGATACAGCTGATTCAACCTCAAGAGAGAGAATTGCAAAGATATTCAGAAATGGGAAGGAAATTTGTGTGGTAGCTGGACATCCACAATTTGCTCAAGCAAAGGAAGAAGAAAAAGCCAGATTGAAGCAGGAAAAGAGGCAAGCTGCTCTAGATGTAAAGAAGTCTAAACAAAAGAAAGAACAGTTTGCTATCTTGACCAAGCTACAGGCTGTGAACTCTTCTCAACAAATTCCCTCTCAACCAACTCAAGCTACTGGATCAAAGAAGAAGATTGAAGAACAGAAGAAATCTCTAAGAAAGAAAGAATTGGCTAAAAGAACAAAAAGAAAGTTGGATATTGTTAACAAGGAATTGGAAGATCAATTTCCAATGGAATCCACTAAAGCTGAAACTCAAGCATCAAAGCCCTCTGTGGTATTTGAAGACATAAGGGCGGTAGACCCCTACAAGAACATACATGGAGAGCCTATTGTGCCAAAGGATGAGCCAATAGAGTGGGATAAATTACCAATTCCTGACTTCAACTTGCCAATTCTCACCAAGCCAAGAAGGACAAAATCAAGGGCAGTCAAGAAAGTGAAGTTGTCACCTCTCAAATCCAAGGCAGTAGTCAAAGCTCAACCCAAGATCAACAAGGGAGACTACTTGTACTTGTGTGACATCAAGGAATTTTCAGACCTAAACCTTTATCTGGAAGAGCTGGATGAGGTAAGGGCAATTGATGCATACAGAAACCTACCTGAAAGGTTGGTATTCAAGTACAAAGGAGGAAGGGAGATTCAGTGGCCTCTTCACAGGATACTTCAAGAAAGCCAAGCTGTGCTGATCAAAGTCTATTCATCCTTCAAGAAAAACTTTGGGTTTAATGTAACTGCAAGAAGATTAGTATTGAAGAAGATTGAAGAGCTAAGGAGTGTTAGAGCCAAAGATGCACTACCCAAAACTCTTATCATCCCATACACAGGGAGAAGAGTGCATCTAAGGCCCTACTGGCTGATGGAATTCATGGATGCAAGGGTGTGAGAAGATTCTTCAGACTAGAAGACCAATTAATGAGACTCTTTTGGAAATGCAAGAAATGTTAGATCTCTCAGAATCTGATGAATTAGAATTCCACAGACAGCTCCAGAATCAAATTGAAGAAAACAACAGAAAGCTTGGAAGAAGATCCAGACCTTCAAGAAACTAGAAAAATCGGCTCAGGCTAGAGGAGCATCTTGAATTGACTGTGAGCCAAACCTTATATACCTTGTTTAAATTGAAGCACTTTCAGTTTTACCTACTTATCTTCAAAGATATATGTTTAGGATGTTTTGTAATCATCAAGTGTCTCTTAATTTATGGCTACAATTCCAGTAGACATAAATTGGGGGAGATTATTGTGAATATGTTGTGCACTTGATGATTACCTAAACAAAACATCTAAGTAGATTTTACTTAGTGAAATAATGTAGCACTCGACGGATAAGAATTATAGTCCCGACGGATAACTCAGTTTGAGTACCGACGGATGAGTGATTTATTATCCATCGAGTGAGTAGCTTATATAATGATAAGTTTGTAGCTCAGTGTTGTATGCACCTTTGTATAGAATCTGTAGTAGCATATAAGTCATGTTGACTTTAACTAGATATGCAGAATAGGTTGATTAACTGTACATAAGCAATGTCTTGTAATTTTGTATAAGTGAATTGAAGTCAAGTGCCAAAATAGCTATCAACGGATGCCTAACAAAGCTTTGACGGATGATCAAATGACTTTCAACGGATGTTCAAAATAGCAGTCGACGGATGATCAAGTAAGTCATCGACGGATGATCTGAAAGTCGACGGATGATAATATCAAGATTCAAACATCAGTTGAACAGTGAAAGCTGACACACAGCCGTCGAGATTGGATACAAACACTGTGGAAGCCTATTAACTGGGTCATAGAGGACGAAAAACAGCAAAGATCAAGACTGTTAGATTTTATATTTATTCAGTTCTTTTGACTTTGTAATCTTGGTAATATATATAAACCAAGAGAGTAGCAAATATAAAATAACTAAGAAAACTAAGTGAGCTTAGAAACAAACACAGAGAAATCTTTGTAAGCACTATCTTTAGCATTTCCTGTGTTCTTAGTTGTTCTATCTTGTAAAAGCAGCTGTGAGCATTTCTGCACACAGAGTTCTCTCGGTATATTAATATATATCTCTGGTGGAATTGTTTAAATCCACCAGAAAGTTTTTAAAGACTCTTGTTTTTAATTACTCTTGTTTTGATTCATTAAAGTTTATATTCCGCATTGTGCTAATCAAAACAGATATATCTATAATCGAGTTGAACATTTTTATTTCAAGAAAAAGATAAAGAATTCCATTCAACCCCCCTTCTGTAATTCTTGCTATATTGTTAAGGGACTAACAAAATTATTTTATAAAGCCGGAAATCGTTCAACTTCAACCGTTTTTGCATTTTTACAACCTGAAACTCTTCAAAAAACTCCTTCCTGGCCTAATATAATTATTCCAGACATTTTCCGTGTTTTGACTTTTTCAATCCGGAATACGGTTTGACCCGTGCGCGTCCCGGCGCAAAATTTTCGATACGATAATCATTTCGATAACATTATCTTCGCATAAAGTGTTTTATAAGAAGCCCGATTTTGATGGTTATCCAAAAATATTGATAGTTATCCAAAAATTTTGATAGTTATCCAAAAATTTTGATAGTTATCCAAAATATTATCCAACCAGATCGTTTTTGCAGTTACTTAGGGCTAAGTAACTTATTTCTCGATCCAACACGATCCAACACGTATTAATATTCCATAAATATAAATAGCCCTTTTCTTATTTTATTTTATTCGTATAATCATAATCAACCAGTAAAAAATGATAAAATACAGAGAAAACCCTATTAAATCGTCGCATTCATGAAAATCAAAACAAAAAACGAAGGCGTTACCGAATTCAGAATCAAGCGTGCCATATATCGATTCGAAGCTCTCGAAAAGCTCTTTCTGAATCAACCATCACTTTTAGTGCATAAATAAAGGTTATTTTATTATTTATTTATTTTAATTCGAATTATTTAATGATTAAAATAGAAATTTTTGTTCTTGATGTTGTTTGTGTGATTTGATGCTTGAATCATGTAGATCTTTTGTTCCTGATCAGTTTGGTATATTATATGATGAATTTGGAGTTCAATAACATATAGAAAAAGGGGTTTGATCTTCAGATTAATTGAATTAGGGTTTATATAGTATGAATGTTCTTAATTGAAATTCGGTGTTTCTTCGTTAGGGGTTATTAGTTGATTTGAATGAGTGGGTGTTGTTCCTTGCTTGATTTGCATTCGATTGGTATATAGTAAGGCATCAAACGATTCCTGGATAGTGCTCATCGAGTTATTGAACTTTTCGTCGGTTTTTTATGAACCTTTTTGCAAGATTTTGAATTCCAAGCAACGTTTGAATTATTGGTGGGTTGATTTGAGTTCCTGGAGTGAAATAGAATGAAAACCCCATAAGAATCGAGTCCAACAACCCTGTTTTTGTCGAAATCGAGCCTCGCCGGATTATTTTCCGGCCACCGGATTCTGCAGTTTGTCTAGCGCGTTCTTCAGCTGTTGGGTGACCTGATCGGGTCGATTTTGACCTGGGGTTTGACCCGGTTTTGATCCAAAATTTTCCAAAAACAATTCTCAAAACCTATTTTTGCAATTGAGTCACTGAAGTTTCAGGATTTTTACAAATGTTGGATTTTTGTTTATAAAACTCATAAAAATGATATTCTGTTTATATTTATTTTCAAAAATTGATTTTAATTATTTTAAAAATTCTAAAATTCATTATTTATTTTCTGAAAATTATTTTTTTATATCAAAAATAAATCTTAATTATTTAATTAATTAATTCTAGTTGATAATTAATTATTTAATTAGTTAATTAATTTAAATATTAATTGATTAATTAATTTAATTAGTTATTAATTAATGTTAATTGATTATTTAATTAGATTTAATTATTTATTTGGATTTAAAGATTCGAAAAAATAGTTTCGAGCTTTAAAATATTTTTTAAATTATTTTCAAAACCCGAGAATTATTAGTAAATCATTTTAAAGTCAGATTCGGGTGGTTGAACCCTATTATTTAATTATAAAATGATTCGTAGACCCGTTTTAACTCCGAAAAATGTTCAAAAATTTGTATTAAATACCTTGAAAATTATTTAACCCCGAATCTTCTTTGAAAAATTATTTGGATTGAATATCTTATGTGCTATGTGCTATATGTGATCTGATTACCATATAATATGACTGTATGTGCGTTGTTTGACGATTTTTGCTGTAACTTTCAATCCGTACGTCGGATTTGGGTGAAACGAAGAGTAGATAGAATCTTGTAACGAATAGAATGAGATGATAAGTAGTATTAATAATTATATGTAATGTCTAACAGAGGAAGAGAGACATAAAAAGGGAAAGCAAGTGGTCAGTGAGTGGAAACCAATTGATAAGTGCTAGTAAAGTAAAAGTGGATTGATAAGGCAAGTGCTTCTGCTCTTTCTTGTAATGTATTGCAAGTACTTTTGAACTTCCTTCATTATATTATAATTATTCCAAATAGTTCTTGTTCTATATTGCAAGTACTTTGAAGTACTTAACCCTAAACCCTGATTCTTATTGATCTTGAGCCGCAAGCCTGATTTCTTGTAAACCATTGATTGTTGAATTCTTGGATACGAACCACACATATACGATGCTACTCCAAAAATACATATCTACCACATAATAATTCTTGATATGAGATTTCTTAACAAATGAACCTTTATGCCTTCTATAACCGAAGACCAATCCTTGTAACCATTGAGCCCTTGGTCTTCTATATTCTGATTCTTTCCCTGGATTGAAAGTCAATCTTCCTGTTTACCTTGTACACCTTCAGGGTATTATGATTCACCCTATGCTTCAAGATAAATGTTGTTTATGGTTCAGTTTATTGAATTGCATTGTTTATCATGTTATTAATATAAAATTGGATTGTTTTTAAATATCGACCAGATTCATGGTCGGACCAGATTCGTGGTCATGGTAGGCCAATGTGTGCCTTGGATCCAGTATATAGAGCAAAGCTGGGAGCCTTGCTCGGGGATAGTGCGTGACTGATCAACAGCCTAACCTTGGTTTATAAAAATGAAAGTGAATATCCAATTCTAATCATTGCTTATGAGGAAACTTGATTCTTTATATCATTCAATTGATCATTACTAATCTCAGTGACTGTCATTATGACTTACTGAGCTAGTTAGCTCACTCTTGCAAATCTGTTTATGTTCTTTTCCAGTTTAAAAGGAAACTGGTGGTAGCGAGGATCCCCAGTCAAGTGTGCGAGCTAGGTTTTCAGGTTGAAATGGACTAAGCTAGCAAAAGATGTGTGGCTTAGTTTGTGTTGAAAGTTTGTAATAAAGTTTTACTCCAGTTATAAGATAAATAAATTAAGATTTGGTACATTGTAATGAATAAGGTTGTGGTTTGTGGACATACTTTGAACTGTTACGATCCGTGGTTATGGTAAGTAGGATCATTGCATATATTATTATTATCATAAACAGGTTTATATATGGTGTTTGTGTATTGTGGACCCCAAACTTCTGACCCGGGTTTGGAGGGCGCCACATGTTTGATATCAGAGCTATAGTTTAAAAGTCACTGCCACAAGCCTAAATTGTCGAGAATGGGTAGATGGTTAAGATTAGAATTAAGAAATAGAAAAATAGAATGTCGAGAGGTTGAGTGTGATTAAATAGTAGTTTTTAGTATGATTTGTCAAGAGATTCGAGATTTTTATCTAGCAGCGTAATTTCCAGATAGCGGCGATGGCAGATTCCTTTATTCCAGTATCATTTGATCACTCGAAGCCTTCAGTCGGAAGACCGTCATCTGATCCACGCCCTGCTCTTACATCAGCGACAACTATAATACCAGTTGTAACGGTTGCACCGGTACAAGCTATTCCACTTCCTGGCGTGAGACCACCTATTCGAGGGCCCCCACTTGCTGATTCTGCCTCTACTAGACATTCGGTGGCGGGTGCCTCTTTTCAGTTTACTCCATACCCTGTTCCCTACCATAACTATGAGGCTATTCTTTTTGAACAAGAAGCCCTGTTGGCCCAGATTCAGGAGCTACATCACATCATAAGGACTATAGATGTTGACAGGAAAGTAAAGGAGCTTCGGAATGAGATTCAGGTGACTCGTAGAATAATTGAGGCTAGAATTCATGGAGCTACTTGCGAGTATGCAGCCCCAGATGCTCTTATAGGGTGGGCCAGAGAGGTATTGGAGGATTTTGAGAGGCTTGGTGGACCAGAGTTTTCATAATGCTAAATGACAGAAATGATGTGATAGATGATATATGTATAATAGTGTGTAATGTGTAGTATCAGACTTTTGGTGGGTGTATAAATAAACTAGACTTGCTGAATAATGGATAGGCCTGATGTACCTTTGCATTTAATAAAATGTGTCGTGCTTGTACCACCAAACTTTGGTATATATAAGTACCTTTTCTTTTCCAGCATTGTAATTTACGTCACCATACATGTTTTATCTTATTACACCAATTATAAAACTCTTGTGATAACATGTACCCTTTTCCCCTTAACTGTTTACATTCTGTAAAGAAGCATGCAATTTACTTAGTTCAACTATTGAAAATGTTTTCAAAAAAAAATATTTTTGTTTTACAAAATCTTTTCATAAAAGGGTTTTGATTTAAAGGCTAAATAAGTTGTTTAATTCTTTATAAAAAATGCCTCCTAGAAGAAATACCCGTTCGACCAACCAGAATGAAGAAACCACCACCACCAACAACACCCAAGACAACAATAACCAGAACGCCAATTCAGGACCCATAGACCCAATTATAGCCCAGATTCTTCAGATCTTCAGATAACGCTAAATGACAGAAATGATGTGACAGATGATATATGTATAATAGTGTGTAATGTATAGTATCAGACTTTTGGTGGGTGTATAAATAAACTAGACTTGCTGAATAATGGATAGGCCTGATGTACCTTTGTATTTAATAAAATGTGTCGTGCTTGTACCACCAAACTTTGGTATATATAAGTACCTTTTCTTTTTCAGCATTGTAATTTACTTCACCATACCTGTTTTATCTTATTACACCAATTATAAAACTCTTGTGATAACATGTACCCTTTTCCCCTTAACTGTTTACATTCTGTAAAGAAGCATGCAATTTACTTAGTTCAACTATTGAAAATATTTTCAAAAAAAAATATTTATGTTTTACAAAATCTTTTCATAAAAGGGTTTTGATTTAAAGGCTAAATAAGTTATTTAA
The DNA here is from genome assembly GCF_009905375.1 of Apium graveolens. NCBI lineage: Eukaryota > Viridiplantae > Streptophyta > Magnoliopsida > Apiales > Apiaceae > Apium > Apium graveolens. Next base: position 227,930,981 of record NC_133653.1, on the reverse strand, counting down.
TTCTTTATAGAAAATGCCTCCTAGAAGAAATACCCGTTCGACCAACCAGAATGAAGAAACCACCACCACCAACAACACCCAAGACAACAATAACCAGAACGCCAATTCAGGACCCATAGACCCAATTATAGCCCAGATTCTTCAGATCTTGGCCCAATAAACAGTTCACCTGACTCAACAACAGCAGAGGCGGACTAATCCTCAGGTAACCTTTAAGACCTTTCAGGCGGTGAATCCACCAGAGTTTAGGGGTCCTGTAGATCCTATTAAGGCAAGAGTTTGGTTGAAGGAAATTGAGAAGGAATTTTCCTTAGTCAAGGTGAGAGAGGAGTAGAAGACTGACTTTACGAGTTACTATCTGAAGAATGAAGCCACCTACTGGTGGGAAACTATTAAGATGTTGGAAGGTACTAATGATGTTATGTGGGATAGATTCAAGGAGTTGTTTTTATAAAAGTATTTCCCTCAGTTTGTGCAGGATCAAATGGAATTGAAATTTCTAGAGCTAAAGCAGGGGAATATGTTAGTGGCAGATTATGAAAGTAAGTTTGAGGAGTTGTCTAGGTTTGTACCATCATATGTGGACACCGATAGGAAGAAAGCTAAGAGGTTCCGGCAAGGTCTTAAACCATGGATTCGAGGGAAGGTGGCCATATTCGAATTGGATACGTATGCAGGAGTTGTGCATAAAGCTATGATTGCGGAGACAAAGAATGAAATATCTTAGAAGGAGAAGGATAGTGAGAAGAGAAAGTTTGAGGGAAGTGAAGGACAGTCCCAAGCAGGGAAGTTTCCAAATTTTAATCAGAGGAAAGGCAAGTTCCAGCCCAGAAGAAATTTTAACAGACAGTATACAGGCAACGGAGGCCAAGGTAACCGTCCAACCACTGGGAACCAGCCAACCCAGCAGAGGCCAGCTCTACCAGATTGCCCAGTCAGTGGAAAGAAATATAGTGGAGTGTGCAATAAGTTGAATGTGGTCTACTTCAGATGCAACCAGAGGGGGCACTATTCAAGGGAGTGCTGTAATCAACCAGCCAGGGAGCCAGCGAAAAAGGATCAGCCTACCAGGAATCAAGCAGGCAAGGTTCTAGCAATTGGATTTACATGTTTCAAGTATGGGAAGCCATGACATATAGAAAGGGATTGCAAGGTACCAGTTCCCGTTAATAATACAGTGAGAATTATGGGAGCTACTCCAACAGTGAATAAACCTCCCAGAGCAAGAATTTATGACATGTTTGTGAAGGATGCTATCATGGACACTAATGTGGTGGAAGGTACGCTTACTGTCAATTATTTATGTGTAAAAGTACTAGTAGATTCGGGAGCAACTCGATCATTTATTTCTTAAGATTTTGTTGATAAGTTGAATTGTCCAATTAAATTGCTAAGTGGAATTATGACAGTAGAATTAGCAAATCAGGAGCATGTATATGTTAACCAAGTATGTAAGGATTGTGAGATTGAGATTTCTGGCAATAAGTTTGACACTGACTTGATACCATTTAAGTTAGGAGAGTTTGACGTGATTTTTGAAATGGACTGGCTATCTAAGTACGATGCTCAGATAGATTGTCGTAATAAGAAAGTAATCTTGAAGACGTCAGATGAGAAAGTGGTAACGTTTAAAGGTCAGAAGCAAACGAAGAAGATTTTAACGATGATTCAAGCTAAGAAGTTATTACGACAAGAATGCGAGCATTACATTGCTTATGTAATAGATAGAAGTCAGGAGCCATCAAAAATGGAAGACATTCCTGTGGTAAATGAATTTTATACGTATTTCCAGATGAATTACCTGGACTTCCTCCAGATAGAGAAATCGAATTTGTAATCAACTTAGCACCTGGAACGGAACCAGTATCTAAGGCCCTATACAGAATGGCGCCACTGGAAATGAAGGAATTGGCAAAGCAATTGCAAGAATTGTTAGAGAAAGGAGTGATTCGACCCAATATATCCCCATGGGGTACACCAGTACTATTTGTTATGAAGAAAGATGGAAGCATGAGGTTGTGTATCGATTATCGAGAACTCAATAAGCTTATGACTAAGAACGAGTACCCATTACCTCGAATCGATGATTTGTTTGATCAGCTGAAAGGAGCTAAGTATTTCTCTAAGATTGATTTGAGATCCGGATATCACCAGTTAAAGATCAAACCTGAAGATATACCAAAGATAACTTTCAGAACAAGATATGGTCATTATGAATTCTTAGTGATGTCTTTTGGATTGACCAATGCCCCAACTACATTTATGGACTTGATGAACAAAATTTTCAAGGAATATTTGGATAAGTGTGTCATTGTGTTTATTAATGATATTTTGATTTACTCTAAGTTAATGGAAGATCATGCGGAATATTTAAGGATAACTTTAATAATTTTGAGAAAGGAGAAGTTATATGCCAAGTTTTGAAAGTGTGAGTTTTGGTTACAGGAAGTTCAATTTTTATGGCACATAGTCAGTAGCGAAAGGATCAAAGTAGACCCAGGAAAGATTGAAGCTATTATGAATTGGGAAAGGCCAAAAACACCAACAGAAGTAAGAAGTTTCTTAGGATTAGCAGGATATTATTGAAGATTTGTTCAAGATTTCTCGAAGATTGTGACACCTTTGACGAAGCTTACTAGGAAAAAGTGAGAAGTTTATATGGAACGACAAGTGTGAAGAAAGTTTCCAGGAATTAAAGAAGAAATTAAATGCGGCACCTGTTTTGTCACTTCTAGATGATCAAGGGAATTTCGTAATTTATAGTGATGTTTCTCATAAGGGATTAGGTTGTGTCTTGATGCAGCATGATAAAGTCATTGCATATGTGTCTAGACAACTGAAACCTCATGAGCAGAAGTATCCTACTCATGACTTAAAGCTAGCAACAATATTATTCGCCTTAAAGATTTGGAGACATTATTTATATGGAGAAAGATGCGAGATTTATACAAATCATAAGAGCTTGAAGTACATATTCACGCAAAAGGAACTTAACATGAGACAGAGAAGATGGTTGGAGTTGATCAAGGACTATAAGTAAATGTGGTGGCAGACGCGTTAAGCAGAAAGTAAAGATTGAACGTGTTGACAGTACCTGAAGAATTATACAGAGAATTTCAGAAATTGGAATTGGAATTCAGGATTCGCATGCCTAATGAAACAAAGATGTATAGCATGACTTTTCAACCAGAATTGCTAGAAAAGATCAAGAAATGTCAAGAGGAAATAATGGATATTAATCGTTTGGTTGGAGAAGAGTTATGCACTCAGAAAGATGATCAATGTATTCTCAGATTTTCATCCAGAATTTGGATTCCACCAGTGACAAAATTGAAGAATGAAATTCTATAGGAGGCTCACAACTTAAAGTATTCAATCCATCCAGGAAGTACCAAGATGTACAGAGATTTAAAAGAAAATTATTGGTGACCAGATATGAAAAGATAAATTGTGGAATGAATTAGGAAATGTTACACGTGTCAAAGAGTAAAGGCGGAGCATCAGAGACCAAGTGGATTATTACAACCATTGAAGATTCCAGAGTGAAAATGGGAGCACATTGCTATGGATTTTATAGTCGTATTACCAAGGATGAAAGTGAACCACGACGCTATTTAGGTTATAGTAGACAGACTAACCAAATCAGCTCATTTTTTTTTGAATTAATGAAATATTTTCACTGGACAAGTTGGTTCACATGTAATTGAAGGAAATAGTAGTCCGTCATGGGGTCCCTGTGTCTATCGTATCAGATCGAGATCCACGATTCAATTCAAGATTTTGGAAAAGTTTTCAAGAGTGCTTGGGAACTAAACTAAATATGAGTACAACTTATCATCCACAGACTTACGTCCAAAGCGAGAGAACAATCCAAACAATTAAAGACATGTTACGTGTTTGTGCCATTGATTTTAAAGGAAATTGGGATGAACATTTGCCCTTAGTGGAGTTTGCTTACAATAACAGTTATAATGCCAGTATCGGAATGCCTCCCTATGAAGCTCTTTATGGACGCAAATGTCGATCACCAGTACATTGGGACGAAGTCGGAGAATATAAGATACTTGGGCCCGAATTGGTGCAACATACAAAAGAAGTTATCGAGGTCATTTAGAAAAGGCTAACTGCAGCCCAAGATCTTCAGAGGAAATATGCAGATCAATCCAGAAAGGATATGGAATTCAAAGAAGGAGACCCAGTGTTACTAAAAGTGTCATCGTGGAAAGGATTGTCTAGATTCGGAAAGAAAGAAAAGCTGAGTCCTAGATTCGTTGGACCTTTTGAAATTTTGAAATGTGTCGGCAAGGTAGCATACGAGTTGGTGTTACCCCCACACATGGAGCACATTCATAATATACTTCACGTATCGATGCTTAAGAAATATAATCCAGATTCTAGGCATGTAATTGAGTATGAGCCGATAAAACTTCAGGCAGATTTATTGTATGTGGAGAATCCAATAAAGATTCTAGAAAAGAGATAAAAGGTATTGAGAAATAAAGTTATAAATTTAGTAAGAGTATTATAGAGAAACCCAAAGGTTGAAAAGTCAACTTGGGAGTTAGAAAGCGATATGGGAGAAAAGTACCCTCAGTTGTTCACTTAGGAGATTCTAAGGACAGAATCCTTTTAAGGGGGGAAGGATGTAATATCTGGGATAACGTGTAATTATTTTTATTAATAAATAATTATTATGTGATTTTTGGTGAATTATCTGATGATTGGTGTTGATATGTGGATGTTCATATGTGGTAAAGTATAAGTATGTTAATTTTATTATGTCCAGAATAAAATATAGATAATTACGGAATTTTTCTGGTAATTTTTGGACTGTTATATGATTTTATATTGATTTATGAATTTATTAATTATTTTTTGAATAATTACAAAATTATTTTATAAAGTCAGGTATCGTTCAACTTCAACCATTTTTATGTTTTACAACCCGAAACTCTTCGGAAATCTCCTTCTTAACCTAATTTGATTATTCCGGACATTTTCCGTGTTTTGACTTTTTCAATCCGGAATACGGTTTGACCCATGTGCGTCCCGACGTAAAATTTTCGATACGATAATCATTTCGATAACATTATCTTCACATAAAGTGTTTTATAAGAAGCCCGGTTTTGATGGTTATCCAAAACTTTTGAAAATATCCAAAAGTTTTAATAATTATCCAAAACAAGATGATAGTTATCCAAAATATTATCCAATCGGATCATTTTTGCAGTTACTTAGCGACTAAGTAACTTATTTCTCGATCCAATACGATCCAACACGTATTAAAATTCCATAAATATAAATAGCCCTTTTCTTATTTCATTTTATTTGTATAATCATAATCAACCAGTAAAAACCGATAAAATACAGAGAAAACCCTAATCAATTGTCGCGTTCTTGAAAATCAAAACAAAAAACGAAGGCATTACCATATTCAGAATCAAGCATGACATATACCGATTCGAAGCTCTTGAAAAGCTCATCTGAATCAACCATCACTTTCAGTGCAGAAATCAAGGTTATTTTCTTATTTATTTATTTTAATTCGAATCATTTAATGATTAAAATAGGATTTTTTTGTTCTTGATGTTGTTTTTATGATTTGATGCTTGAATCATGTAGATCTTTTTTCCTGATCATTTTGATATATTATATGATGAATTTGGAGTTCAATAACATATAGAAAACGGGGTTTGATCTTCAGATTAATTGAATTAGGGTTTATATAGTATGAATGTTCTTAATTAAAATTAGGCGTTTCTTCGTTAGGGGTTATTAGTTTATTTGGATGATTGGGTTGTGTTCCTTGCTTGATTTGCAATCGATTGGTATATAGTAAGGCATCAAACGATTCCTGGATAGTGCTCATCGATTTCTTGAACTTTTCGCCGGTTTTTTATGAACTTTTAGTCGGATTTTAAATTCCAGGCAATGTTTGAATTGTTGGTGGGTTGATTTGAGTTCCTGGAGTGAAATAGAATGAAAACCCCATAAGAATCGAGTCCAACAACCCTGTTTTTGTCGAAATCGAGCCTCGCCGGATTATTTTCCGGCCACCGGATTCTGTAGTTCGTCTGGCGGGTTCTTCAGCTATTGGGTGACCTGTTCGGGTCGATTTTGACCTGGGGTTTGACCCGATTTTGATCCAAATTTTTCCAAAAACAATTCTCAAAACCTGTTTTTGCAACTGAGTCACTAAAGTTTCAGGATTTTTACAAATGTTGGATTTTTATTTATAAAACTTATAAAAATGATATTCCATTTATATTTATTTTCAGAAATTGATTTTAATTATTTTAAAAATTCCAAAATTCATTATTTGTTATGGATTAAAAACTAAGATATATAATTGCTGTATTTATTACTAAGGAACGTGAGCTTCGAGTCTCGATTTGACTGCTCTTGTGTTTCGTGACTCAATCTGCCTTAACAAGATGCCAACCTTGATAATTGCCAAGGATCAAGTCAAAAAATGTAATTCTAATTTGTGGTTGAGGCCCCTTATATAGATGTGGGAGTCCTTGAATTGGACTTGGGTTAGGAGACTTGGTGGGCAAGTCTCTGAATTAGAATGGACTTTGGAGTTCTAGGGAGTAGGAAGCTGATTCCTTATCCCATCAGGTCCCTTGGAGGCCAATCTACAAGGATTTATATCCCCACTAGGACTTATATTAATAGTTTTTTTTCTCCCTTATTAATTAATTACGAAATTAATTAATAATCAGGGTTTTGGGCCTTCTTTGTTCCATCAGGCCTGATCTGGTCCATCAGGCCTGATCAATGTGTAAACCTTTTTGGTCTGAATATCATACATCTTCTTATTAGGCCTAGCAGCCCAAATCTTGTATAATTACTGTAATATTTAATTACACCATCAGGATTTATTTATCCCTATCATTTGCCCCCCAACTTTTGGGAACCAGTGACTAGGTTTTGCAGAAGTTAAGTTCTTTTCGTTCCCTTTCAGGGTGTCGTTTTTGCATAAAGTGTGGAGCGACCTACACATTTACAACAATTTTCTTTTATTCCTTTTATTCAGGAATTATCTTAATTTTCAGGAATTTTTCCCTAAATTCTGGGATTTTTCCTTAATTTCCAGGAATTTTTCCCTTAATTTTGGGATTTTTCCTTAATTTCCAGGAATTTTTCCCTTAATTCTGGGATTTTTCCTTAAATTTTCTAGATTTTTCCCTTAATTTTGGGATTTATTCTTAATTTTCTGGATTTTCCCCTTAATTTCTGGGATTTATCCTTAATTTTCTGGATTTTTCCCTTAATTTCTGGGATTTATCCTTAATTTTCTGGATTTATTCCTTATTTCTGAAAATATTAACATTTTTCAGAAAATATTTTAAGGAATTTCCTTAATTTTCTGTAATTTTCCAGGAATTTTTCTTCTTTTTCTTCCCCCTTTTTCCTCTTTTCTTTTTTTTTCTTTTTTTTACATATTTCGACCAGGAATCCTATTCGACCCGGATCCTGGTCAAATTATCCTTCCTTCATCCCTGGTCGAAGGCATTTCGAGGAGGGCACTTTCGATCAGGAATCCTGGTCGAATTTCGACCATGATTTTCTCCTGTATATATAATATTTTTTCGAGTAGGAAATTTCAATTTCGGTCAGGATTTTCGGTCAGGAGCCCTAGTTTTGACCGAATTAACCTCCTTTTGGTTGCCCAGGTCGACGAGAATTCGAGCTCAAGGATTTCGACCAGGAATTCTTCATATTTTCTGGTCGAATTGGTCTTGATTCTGGTCGAATTAAGGCCGTTTTTTACCCCTGATCGACAGGGTTTCGACCTCAGGCCATTCGACCAGGAATATAATGCAAGTCCTGATCGAACTCGGTCAGGAATATATTTATTATTATTTCCCTTTTTGCATATACTTGGATTTGGGCCCTTAAACCTGGGCTGAATTTGTTGGGCTGATCTTTGGGTCTATTTTTTCAACTACGCTTTGGCTCATGGGCCTGATTTAACCCTATTTAAATATAGTGGGCCTTATCCCTGGGGCTTCAACTTCAATTATCTGGGCCCTTTTCTGGGCTTGTTTCTTATTGGGCCTATTTTCTACAGGCCTTTCAATTGGGCCCCTAGTTCTGGGCTTTCAATTTAATTTGGGCTAACATTTTGGGTTCAAACTCAGGCCCATTGTTTTTAGCTGGGTTTTGGCTCAAATTCCTAATTTTCTAGAACTTCTATGGTTCTATCTGGATTCTTCCAGAAATTTTCAGAAATATCTATTTAATTTAAATTTCATTTCTGGATCCTTCCAGAACATTCTTTTCTTGGGCCCAAATGGGCTTTTCTAGGCCCAACTAGCCTTCTTTGTGCCTATATAAGAGGGAGAGTGGAATCCTCACACCTCTCATTTCATCTCTCATTCCTCTTCCCAAATACTCTCCTCTCGAGTTTTTCTGGCCAAGTCCCTAGCCTTTTCCGGCCTTTCCTTTCTTCCAAGGTTTCAAAGTTCCTTCAACCTCCATCAATGGCTGACAAGAATTCCGAGAGAGCGGCCAAGATATCTTCGGCTTCAAAACGAGGTAAGGATATCGAGATCCATTCTTCATACATGACTTTAATCGATATGATTAACACTAGGGGATGAATATCCCTCTACTGCACATCTCGATTCTTTTAATCATTGTAACACTTGGTACAACATTGATTTCAATAAACTAAATGCACGTTATAACGTTCTTCCTCCTCTTAGATTAGTTCCAGTTTCTGGTGGTGACCGCACTTACCACTGGAAACCCGACACACTTTTTATTTATACAGATGCCCTCGATGCTGGGCTTAGGTTCCCTTTTCATCCCTTCATTCCTCATCTTCTGGCTGATTTACAAATCAACCCATGTCAGCTTCCTCCAAACGCTTGGAGGAACATTTTATGTTTTATGGTTTGCTGCCTTAGGGAAGGTTTTCCCCTTTCTGTAGCTGTTTTTAGGAAGGTTTTTCAATGTTACAATAGCGCTTCTGGTAATTGTGGTTGGGTTTACGTCAAGCAAAGACCCAAATGTAAGCATATCTTTAACGACGCCTCTATTCCTGACAATAACCAAAATTGGAGGAATAGTTTCGTTGGGTTACGTTGAGAGAATGGCGACTGGGGCACGCTATTTAGATCTTCCTTCGGGAAGGTTAGTGATGGTAGCCTCAAATCCATTCACTTAACTCCCGAGGAAACTAATATTTATAATGAGCTAACTCGGGATGACGGCACTACTACCAGTTGGACTCTCTTAGAGGAATTTTCCCTCATTCATGTGGGACTATCCTCTATTTCTCAACAGGGTATTTTTCTTCCCTTCTCCATTTTATTTTATTTCATGCATTATTGACACCACTTATTTTGTTTTTTGTCTTGTCTTGCAGCTGCCAAGGAGATCAACAAGGAAAACGTGCCCCTCGTTGAGGAAACTGCTAGAATGAAGAAAGCTCGCCTTGCGGGCCTGGACACTCGAGGAAAGGCCACGGAGCCTATCTTCTTGAGAACGCACAAGGAGCCCATGGGGGAGGCTTCAACTGAGGGCCACAGTGCTCCTATTACTGCTGTTGCTCCTACTGCTCCTGCTGCTGCTGCTACAGGCGCCTTCCAGCCTCTCTGGGGATTCCGCCGAGGGGATACCGTGGTTGGATCCACGAAGCATGCTTGAGATTGGTCCTACCATGGCGTGACTCCCAAGGATTTTACTGTTGTGGTGGCCACCCCTGATCTTGATAGGATAAAGCTCATGGGAGCTCAGTCTCTGGCTTCAGTATGCCTCTCTTTTTTTTGAACTTATCTTTCTTACTTGTAGCACTTTCCCGCCTTACACTTTGTTAATTGTTTTATTTCAGTCTAACGCCTATTTTCAAGGCATTGTGAGGCAAGCCGAGTCATGGAAGTGGGCTTCTGACAAGGCCGACAATGCCCTTAGGAGGCAGCAGAAGAAGTATACTGCTCTAGAGAAGAAGTTCAAGCGCAAGGAGGAAGAACTCGGAGAATCTAACGCCGAGCTGGTGGTGCTTCGTGCAGAGAAGGATAAAGCTATAGATAACTATCTGGACTCGGAGGAGTTTGCCCAGTCCATGAGGATAAGGGATGACTCGGTCTTTCCCGGGTTTTTTAGGACTGGTTGGGACACGGCCCTTGGGACCGTGAACGAGGCTTGTCCTGATATTAACCCGGCGGACTATGCCTGCCCTGATGACAAGGCTTTGCTGCAGAGGTTTCGCACTCGAGTAATTGTCTCGGATCACTTCCCTCAGGACCCGCTTCTTCCTCCTCATGAGTCTTCTTCCAGACCTGCTGAGGATGACAGCTCTTCCTCCTCCTTCAAGACGACAGAGACATCTAGCGAGAGCGGAGGAGATGACGATATGGATGCCGAGGGCACCTCAGCTCCTTAGAGCTTTTCCAGCCCTGTGTGGCTTGTTTACTTTATCTTACTTTCGAGACTTTATTTATCAAACTCTTGTAATATTTATTTGATCTATTTTATTTATCGGATTTTATGCTTGCATTTCACGCATTTGGTTTTACTTGCCTTGCCATAGACATTCAAACATATTTCGAAAACTTTATGAATTTTCATAAATTGTTTGGGATTCATCCCTTACACGAGTCTTAATAAACCTCAAAATAAAACTAGAACATATAAATCCTAAGCAAGCAAAGCTTCAAGGTGCTTTTCAACCTACTTGTCATCTTGATTTGTGAGAATCGTATTCAGTTGCCCTACACATAGTAAACCTTCAGGTTTTGTGCATGCCAAGTTCTCGGGACTTCAAAACCATCCATAATCTCCAGCTTGTAGGTTCCTCTACCTTGAACACTCTTGACTTTGTATGGCCCTTCCCAATTCGGGGCAAGCTTCCCTTTCTGTCCCACACCGGAAGCTTCTATCTTTCTCAAGACTAGGTCACCTTGCTTGAAAAACCTTTCTTTAACCCTTAGGTTGTAGTATAATGAAGCCTTTTTCTGATATTCCACTATCTTCGCATGTGCCTCATCTCGCACTTCATCAATTAAATCCAGGGATAACCTTTGTCCTTCCTCATTCTCCTCAGCATTGAAAGCTTGAATCCTGGGAGAGGAATGTGATATCACCACGGGAACAACTGCTTCTGCCCCATATGCTAACATGAAGGGAGTTGCCCCAGTCGTGACTCTACAGGTAGTCCTATAGGCCCATAGTATTGGAAGTATCTCATCCACCCAATTATTCCTCGATTTCTCGATCATCTTCTTTAGTCCATCCAGGATTATTCGATTTGCTACCTCCGCTTGCCCATTGGCTTGTGGGTGAGCCACAGAGGTGAACCGTAACTCAATTTCATTTTCTTCACAATACTTCTTGAATTCCTCATTGTTGAATTGTGTTCCGTTGTCGGTGACTAGGATACGGGGAATTCCATATCGGCACATAATATTTTCCCACAGGAATTGTGCAACCTGCTTAGTTGTAATTTTGTCCAAGGGTTTGGCTTCAATCCACTTAGTAAAAGAATCAATGGCTACAATCAGGAATTTCCTTTGTGTCGTGGCCATGGGGAAAGGCCCCAGAATATCCATTCCCCACATGGCAAATGGGATGGGCGAGTTGATAGAGGTCAATATCTCGGGGGGTTGTCTAACAACCGGTGCATGTTTCTAACAGCGGTCGCACTTCTTCACATATTCTTTGGCATCAGCCATCATTTCTGGCCAATAGAAGCTTAAACGGGTTATCTTATGAGCCAAGGCCCTGCCCCCCAAGTGTTGCCCATAAATACCTTCATGTACTTCCTCAAGAGCCAAGCGTGCCTCATCGGGCCTAAGACACCTTAAGTAAGGAACCACGAAGGATCTTTTGTACAGAATCCCATCTATCAAAGAGTACCTTAGTGCCCGAACAGTTAACTTTCGTGCCTCAGTAGCATCATTTGGCAACCAACCGGTTTGAATGTGGGCCTTAATGGGGTCTATCCATGACGTCCCCAGGCCTACAGGAGCTACAAGCTTAACATCTATGCTTCGTGTCTTCAAAACGCGGAAGTACACACTTCCTGAACTTTCTTCTATCTCAGATGAAGCAAACTTTGATAATGCATTTGCCTTAGCATTTTCCTCCCTTGGAATGTGCTCAACATGGCATTCATTGAATTGGGTCATCACAGCCCTTACTAGGTGGACATACTTAGCCATCGTATCATCCCTTGCCTCAAATTCTCCCTTTACCTGGGATATGACCAGCTTCGAATCTCCATGGACTTTTAAGTTTTTAACTCTAAGTGTCCCTGCTAGGCCGAGGCCAGCTATCAGGGCTTCATATTCTGCCATTGTTTGTGGTTGGAAAGTCTAATTTCATGGCATACTGAATCAAGAACCCATCAGGGCTTTGTAAAACCAATCCTGCTCCACTTGAGTTTGTTTTTGATGCTCCATCAAAATAGAGAACCCAATATTCTTTCTCCTTATCATCCTGATCTTTGTCCTCATTATCAACTTCCTTGTCTTGGGGTATGGTATCTTCCTGCCCCCCGACTTCTTGGTTGGCTATGGTACATTCCACCACAAAGTCAGCTAATGCATGGGCTTCTATTGCCGTCCGCGGCTTGTACTTAATGTCGAACTCTCCCAGCTCTATTGCCCACTTGATCAACCTCCCACTAGCCTTGGGGCTATGAATGATATTTCTCAGGGGCTGATTTGTTAGCACCTCAATTTGATGAGCCTGAAAGTAGGGATGTGACTTTCTTGAAGCCATCACCAAGGCCAGAGCAAATTTCTCAATAGTTGAATAATTCAACTCAGCACCATGCAGAATTTTGCTGACATAGTATACGGGTTTCTGAATTTTTAGTTCCTCCTTAACCAATACAGCGCTCAAGGCACTTTCTGAAACAGCTAAGTACAAGAATAAAACTTCATTCAAAACTGGCTTGGCCAACAACGGGGCCTGGGCCATATATTTCTTTAATTCCTCGAATGCCTTCTGGTTTTCCTCATTCCATACAAAGTCCTTAATGTTCTTTAGTGACTTGAAGAATGACAAGCACTTGTCTCCTGATTTGGAGATGAATCTTCCCAGCGCAGCAACCCTCATATTAGCTTCTGAACATCCTTGACAGTTTTTGGTGGTTCTATGTCCAGGATTGCCTTTATTTTATCGGGGTTAGCCTCGATCCCTCTCTTGGAGACCATCAATCCCAAAAAATTTCCAGATCCTACTCCGAAAGCACACTTTGTAGGATTTAACATCATCTTGTGGTACCTCAGGACCTCAAAAGCTTCCCTCAAATGGGTTATATGATCAGTCTTTACTAGACTCTTGGCTAACATGTCATCAACATAGACTTCCATAGTCTTACCAATAAGATCCTTAAAAATTTTATTTACCAACCTTTGATAGGTGGCTCCTGCATTCTTAAGACCAAATGCCATAATAAGATAACAATAAACACCAAAGTCAGTGATGAATGATACCTTTGGAATGTCATCCTTGTGCATCTTAATCTGATTGTATCCGCTAAATCCATCCATGAAGCTCAGCATCTCATGCCCAGCAGTGGCATCAATTAAAGTATCAAATCTTGGTAACGGAAAACAGTCTTTAGGGCATGCATCATTCAGATCACTGAAGTCTATACACATCCTCCACTTTCTATTGGCCTTCTTCACCATTACAGGGTTTTCCAACCATTCCGGAAATTGAATCTCCTCAATGAAACCAGCCTCTAAGAGCTTCTCTACTTCCTGTTTTATAGCCTCTTGTCTTTCTGGGGCAAAGTTTCTTCTTTTGTTTCACTATCTTCCGGTTTGGGTCCACGTTTAACTTGTGAGTAATCAGCTCCGGGTCTATTCCTGGCATATCAACTGCTGACCATGCAAACACATCACTATTTTCTTACAAAAATCTCACCAACTTCCCTTTAAGGGGCTCCTCAAGTGTGGCTCCAATGAAAGTCATCCTCTCAGGATTCTCGGGGGTTAAAGAAATCAAAACCAAGTCTTCTGCTGGCTTTCCTCTTTTCTCATCATTCTCTCGGATATCCATATCTTCAATAGGAAGAACCTGCCCCCCAACTCCATCTGTCCTCAAGGAGGCTACATAACAGCTTCTAGCCATTTTTTGATCTCCTCTCTCATCTCCAATCCCATTCCGGGTGGGAAACTTCATAACTGAATGGTAGGAAGAAGGGACTGCCTTGAAGGCATGTATCCCTGTTCTCCCCATGAAAGCATTATAAGTTGAACTGGCTTTTACCACCACAAAGTCCAACATCTGCGTTGCTTGCCTTGGTTCCTGACCTATGGTGGTTGGCAACTTGATTATTCCTTCCAGGGGACATTCTACTCCCGCAAATCCATATATTGGCATGTCGGTTGGGTTCAATTGGGAGTCGTTATATCCCATCCTTAGAAAGGCGTCATGGAGTAAGATATCCACTGAAGCACCATTATCCACAAGGACCCTCTTGACCGGGCTATTTCCTATTATCGGTGTTATGATCAGCGGGTCGTCATGAGGAAATTTCACACCCTCTAGGTCAGAATCATCAAAAGCCAATATTACTTCTGTCATGGCCCTCTTTGGGGCTTCTCCAACAATATGCTTAACCTCTCTAGTATATGCTTTTATGGAGTTTCTGGATAATCCAGCAGCAGTTGGTCCTCCAAAGATTGTGTTTATCATAGGCCCTCGAGGTCGCGACCCTCCATAAATTGTGTTTATAACCGGTCCTCTAGGCTGGGGATTCCGCCCCTGATCGTCTTGGTCCCTCCTACGATCTTTAAAGTTCTTCCTACCGTTGTTATTCCTATCCCCTCCTTCTCCAGTGTATTTGTTCAATCTTCCTTTTCGAATGAGGAACTCTATTTCATCTTTCAGCTATCTACACTCATCGGTGTCATGACCAACATCTTTGTGAAATCTGCAATATTTGCTCTTATCTAGCTTGGCAGGATCAGCCTTCAAGGGCTTAGGCCAATGAATATCTTGATCTTTTTCGATTTCTATCAGGATCTGGCTTCTAGGAGCATTCAGCTTAGCATATTCAGTGAACTATTGCCCAGGTCCTCTCTTCTTGGGGTTTGAATCAGGGTTTTGCTCGGTTCTAGGATACTTGTCCTTAGCGATATACTCCATATCAGTTTTCCGCTTCTTGCCTCCAGTGGGCTCATTACTCACTACGGTCTTCCTCATGCTTTCTTCGACCTTGATATACTTCCCTGCCCTATCCTGGAGCTGCAACATGCTTTTAGGGGGACGTTTTGCCAAGGACATCTTAAAAAACTCATCCCTAGTTCCTTGTTGCAGTGCTATCATGGCTACCTTATCGTCAAGGTCTAGGACTTTTAAAGCTTCCTTTGTGAAACGATTCAGATAATCTTTCAAGGATTCCTTTGTTCCCTGCACAATGCTCATAAGAGATGCTGAACTTTTCTCATGAACTCTCCCGCTGATGAATTGCTTAATAAAAGCCTGACTTAATTCTTTGAACGACCCAATAGAGTTTGGGGGCAAGCGACTATACCACCTTTGAGCCATACCCGACAGGGTTTGAGGAAAGGCCCAACACTTAATAGCATCATTCACGGGCTGCAACAGCAGTGCATTAGAGAATGTTCTAACATGATTAGCGGAATCTCCCGTGCCATCATAAGCTTTGATAGTTGGCATCTTGAACTTCCTTGAGATATGGGCATTCATTATTTCTTCAGTGAAGGGCGGAGTAGGATCATCAAGATCTCCAAGGGGAAGAAGATTTCTTGGATTAGCCCTTGGGACAACAACCCTTCTCTGTACTGGACCATCCAGGTCTATGACAGGAGGAGGATTTCTCCCCCTAGGAGGTACTGGGGGTCTGGCGGTCTGGTGCGCCTCCAAGTAGCGCCTTAGCCTTTGAATCTCAGCCTCATGAGCCCTGATCCTTTCCTGCACTTCTTGGGGATTCGTCCCTTGGGTGCTTTGAGGACGTTGGCTTCCATCAGCCATGGGCTCTTTGCCAACACGTCTCCTTCTTGGGGCTATTTCATCATCCAAAGATTCAGAGTCTCTCTCAGTGTAAGGACCAGAAAATTCCTGATCCTCAGGGATAGGAGCCAAACCTCGTATGTAGGGGGCGATCGCCCTCGTGCCTCACTCCGTCCAGCATATCCACTTCCTTCAACCTCAGGGTGAAGGGGCATCCCATAAGGGGGGTTAGTGGCCACAACAGTTGAATACTTGTACCCAATGGGTCGAGAGTTCACAGGTGCATGTAGTTGTTGAATTTGGGGATTCGTACCTTGAATAGCCGGGGGAATCGTCCCTTGTGGCTGAGGTTGAGTTGCCCCTATCTGGGCTTCCCCTTGGGTAGGTGCATAAGTTGAGTGAGGAGGTATCTCCACGGTGGACAAAATCACCTGGGTTATCCCTGATGGTGTTCCTTCCTCCATAGCTCTAATTTTTCTCTGCATTCTCGCCATGGTTGTTGTTGTGCTTTCCCACAGACGACGCCAAATGTTATGGATTAAAAACTAAGATATATAATTGCTGTATTTATTACTAAGGAACGTGAGCTTCGAGGCTCGATTTGACTGTTCTTGTGTTTCGTGACTCAATCTGCCTTAACAAGATGCCTACGTACCTTGCTGATTGCCAAGGATCAAGTCAAAAAACTTAGTTCTGATTTGTGGGGTGAGGCCCCTTATATAGATGTGGGAGTCTTTGAATTGGACTTGGGTTAGGAGACTTGGTGGGCAAGTCTCTGAATTATAATGGACTTTGGAGTCCTAGGGACTAGGAAGCTGATTCCTTATCCCATCAGGTCCCTTGGAGGCCAATCTACAAGGATTTATATCCCCACTAGGTTTTATCTTAATAGCTGTTTTTCTCCCTTATTAATTAATTACGAAATTAATTAATAATCATGGTTTTGGGGCTTCTTTGTTCCATCAGGCCTGTCTGGTCCATCAGGCCTGATCAATGTGTTAACCTTTTTGGTCTGAATATCATACATCTTCTTATTGGGCCTATCATTATTTAATTACAGTACTATTTAATTACTGTAATATTTAATTACACCATCAGGATTTATTTATCCCTATCATTATTTATTTTCTGAAAATTATTTTTTTTATTTCAAAAATAAATCTTAATTATTTAATTAATTAATTTTAATTGATAATTAATTATTTAATTACTCAATAAATTTAAATATTAATTGATTAATTAATTTAATTAGTTATTAATTAATGTTAATTAATTATTTAATTAGATTTAATTATTTATTTGGATTTAAAAATTCTGAAAATAGTTTCGAGTTTTAAAATATTATTTTAAATTATTTTCAAAGCTCGATAATTATTATTAAATCATTTTAAAGTCAGGTTCGGGTGTTCGAACCCTATAATTTAATTATAAAATGATTGGGAGACCCATTTTAACTCCGAAAAATGTTCCAAAAATCGTATTAAATACCTGGAAAATCATTTTAACCCCGAAGGGTAGATAGAAGCTTGTAACGAATAAAATGAGATGTGAAGTAGTATTGATAAGTATATGTGATGTCTAACAGAGGAAGCGAGACATAGAAAGGGAAAGTAATTGGTTAGTGAGTGGTAACCAATTGATAAGTGCTAGTAAAGTAAAAGCGGATTGATAAGGCAAGTGCTTCTGCTATTTCTTGTAATGTATTGCAAGTACTTTTGAACTCCCTTCATTATATTGCAATTATTCCAAATAGCTCTTGTTCTATATTGCAAGTACTTTGAAGTACTTAAACCTAAACCCTGATTTTTATTAATTTTGAACCACAAGCCTGATTTCTTGTAAACCATTGATTGTTGAATTCTTGGATACGAACCACACATATACGATACTACTCCATAAATACATATCTACAACATATTGATTCTTGATATGAGATTGCTTAACAAATGAAACTTTATTCCCTGTATAACCGAAGACCAATCCTTGTAACCTTTGAGCCCCTAGTCTTCTACATTCCGATTCTTTCCCTGGATTGAAAGTCAATCTTCCTGTTTGTTAGGTAATGAATTATACACAGAGGGGGGGGGTGAATGTGTTTTTGTGTTTTTATGCTTTTCTTGAAGTATTTATGGTTTGAATAAAGTAAATGTAAATCTTGCAGTGATATGTGTTACTACTGAATTTAAGAATGCAATAATAGTGAACACGGATCTTTCAAAACTCACTTAATTTTATATTAAAATTAAGAATGTTTTGCTACAAAAGTTCTAGGCTCTTTGTTTATAAAGAGCTTAGCTTCTTCCTTGAGTGAATACAAGATTTCTGATCTAAAAAAATTGTTACAACTAACAAAGGACCAGTGTTAACTTTATATGATAGTTAACTGTTGGTTTACACAGTGTACAATAAGAGATGATATTTACTTTAGTAAACTGTCACTTATCATTTATATTTTAGGAAAAGTATATCTTCCATTTCTGGCTTAGCATATCTTTGCATACTGTGTTAATCTTGATCTTCCTTTATCAGTTAATCTTCACCCTTGATCTTGCACACTCTTCAAGCTGCTTTTTGTAGACTTGTCAATCCAACTGGTTGGATTGTTTGTTGATTGTTAATCTTGGATATTGAACTGGTCTGTAATTTGTACTTTGAGATTTTACCTCGAGATCTCCAGTTAGGCATATAGAGAACTTGGCATCTCGATAAGTATATTGGCTTATCGAGATCTCTAATTACTATATTGTAGATTTGACTTGTAGAGGTCTCTGAGTTCTCTATAAGAGAATTTAGCTTGTCGAGATCTCTCAGCTCCATGTCTTCACTATGACTTATCAATATCTCCGAGATCTCTAGTGACATTTTGACTTGTCGATATCTCAGAGATCTCTAGTGATTTTTGACTTGTCGATATCTCCAATCTTCATGTCTTCAATTTGGCTTGTCGATATCTCTGAGTTCTCTACTAGCTTTCCTGAATTCTCGATAAGTCATTTGGAGTTCTCGAATGACTTCTCTATAACACTCAATATGTGACTTGTAGAGATCTTGACTTAGAACATTTTTCCCAAAATAGATTTATTCAACTTCAAGCTTCTTCATAATTCTTCTGAGGCATGATCTTCTTGATCTTTTTCCAGGTAGAATTCTTAGGCTTGATACTTTTTTTAAGAAAAAGACTTCAGTCTGCTCCTTTGACATTTTTACAGACTTTAAATGTTACAAATACAAAATACAAACTAAGATTACAATACAACTTACTTAGGGTTGTCAATTTGACTTAGTCTTAATATTGTACAGGCATGTCTTGCACAACACTGTTTACCATGTATACCTTCGTGGTATTGTGAATCACCCTATGCTTCAAGATAAATGTTGTTTATGGTTCAGTTTATTGAATTACATTGTTTATCATGTTATTATTATAGAATTGGATTATTTTTAAATATGGACCAGATTTGTGGTCGGACCAGATTCGTGGTTATGATAGGCCAATGTGTGCCTTGGATCCAGTATATAGAGCAAAGCTGGGAGCCTTGCTCGGGGTTAGTGTGTGACTG
Organism: Apium graveolens; assembly: GCF_009905375.1. Lineage (NCBI taxonomy): Eukaryota > Viridiplantae > Streptophyta > Magnoliopsida > Apiales > Apiaceae > Apium > Apium graveolens. The sequence continues at coordinate 227,911,476 of NC_133653.1, read as the reverse complement.
ATCAGCAGCCTAACCTTGGTTTTGAAAAATGAAAGTGAATATCCAATTCTAATTATTGCTTATCAGGAAACTTGATTCCTTATATCTGTCACTATGACTTGCTGAGCTAGTTAGCTCACTCTTGCAAATCTGTTTATGTTCTTTTCCAGTTAAAAAGGAAACCGGTGGTAGCGAGGATCCCAGTCAAGTGTGCAAGCTAGGTTTCCGGGTTGAAATGGACTAAGCTAGCAGAAGATGTGTGGCTTAGTTTGTGTTGAAAGTTTGTAATAAAGTTTTACTCCAGTTGTAAGATAAATAAATTGGGATTTGGTACGTTGTAATGAATAAGGTTGTGGCTTGTGGACATACTTTGAACTGTTGCGATCCGTGGTTATGGTAAGTAGGGTCATTGCATATATTATTATCATAAACAGGTTTATATGTGGTGTGTGTGTGTGTGTTGTGGACCCCAAAATTCTGACCCGGATTTGGAGGGCGCCATAATAAGTATCTATTACCTCGAATCGACGGTTTGTTTGACCAACTGAAGGGAGCCAAGTATTTTTCTAAGATTGATTTGAGATCCGAATATCAACAACTAAAGATTAAACTTGAAGATATACCGAAGACATTTTTCAGAACAAGGTATGGTCATTATAAATTTTTAGTGATGTCCTTTGGATTAATTAATGCCCCAACAACGTTTATGGACCTGATGAATAGAATTTTCAAGGAATATTTGGACAAGTTTGTCATTGTGTTTATAGATGATATTTTGATTTATTTGAAGTCAACAGAGGACCATGCAGACCATTTAAGGATATCTTTGGAAATTTTGAGAAAGAAAAAGTTGTATGCTAAATTCTCAAAGTGTAAATTTTGACTACAGGAAGTTCAGTTCTTAGGACACATAGTCAGTATTGAATGAATCAAAGTGGACCCGACAAGGATTGAAGTTATTACAAATTAGGACAGGCCAAACACACCAACAGAAGTGAGAAGTTTCTTGGGATTAGCAGGATATTATCGAAGATTTGTTCAAGATTTCTCGAAGATTGCGACACCTTTGATGAAGCTTACCAGGAAAAATAAGAAGTTTATATGGAATGAGAAATGTGAAGAAAGTTTTCAAGAATTGAAGAAGAGATTGATCACGACACATGTTTTGTCACTTTCAGATGATCAAGGAAATTTTGTAATCTATACTGATGCTTCTCATTAGGGATTAGGTTGTGTTTTGATGCAACACGATAAAGTTATTGCATATGTTGTTAAGGTTTATACTGAACTATTATTTTGAAGTATATACTATTATAATAATCATTTGAGAATCTTGAATGCATATTTTTATTTTGTCTGTATATTATATATTGTAGACAATCTAGTATCAAATGGGATAGCAGAAGATTAGATTGTCAAGCTCCTTATATAATATAATAAAGGTTCACAGTCTAAGTGGTGTTAGACAAACCATTGAAAGGGCTGAAGTATTATTTAGAAATAGTATATCTTTACTATTGAATAATGCTTGTATACTTTGTGTATATTGAACGGGATCAAAATAGTAGAATAATTCTTCCTTTTATTCTGACAATAAAGAAGAACTAAGATTCTATGATATTATTATTACTTAGGTTCTTAATCTGGATATAGTGATTGACACTTTTATTTAATGCACATGCCTTGATTCATGCATTAAGTAATTTATTTCAAATTTCGAATTTATGTATTGGGCAATGACATTATATACAAAGTGAAAGCGTACCGCTCTTTTTTTAATAAAATAAGGTTCACTAACTTAATCCTTGTTCTCTAGTGTACTCTTGAGCTTTGAGAAAGGATCTTAGCCAAACATTTACGGAAACTATATATGTTATTAGCCAAGCACTAACGCCCTATATTGACTATAAAAGGAAACTGTGTCCGAAAAATATATTCGGGTGATGATGTCCTCTTGAAAGCTCATAAAGATAACTGTGCTTTAGTCCTGTAGGCAGATTTGTTCTTGCACAATTATAAGGTTGAGTGGATGATCAAGGATAAAAGATATTAATTAAATTAATTGTCAGAAATTAATTTAATTAATGGACATGCGATATCTTAAACATGGGGAATTTAATAAGCAAATAATATGGGAGCCGAATTAAATAATTAATTTACGGAATTAGGAAAGGTAGTGCAAATATTAATTCTAGTGGATTGAATTAATATTTAATGACATTGGGCATGGCCCAGAATGTCATTGGAGGCCCGACCTAATTGTCCATGATCCCTACTGTAGCCTATAAATATTCTAATTCTCCTGAAGCTAGGTGTGGTGAAAAAGGTGAAAATACGAGAATACCAAAAATGAAATAAGATCCTTGGGTTTGAGAGAGGTAGCCGTTTTTCTCAAGGAGCCATCTAGAGTTTTGGTTTTTAGAGCTTTAAGGAGAGGTACACCTTGGAAGATCGAAGCCCACACTTCGTCCAAGGAGAATCAGGGAATACAGTAGAAGACGTGGATTTGAATCGCTTGCGCCGTAGCGATTAAGGTTAATGTTCCTTTTGCACTCATTAAATTTATATCATAAAACGCAGGGCCAAGATCATAATGTTCCAACATATACGTCGAGACAAGTGAAACCTCATGAGCAGAAGTATCCTACTCATGACTTGGAACTAGCGGCAATAGTATTCTCTGTGAATATTTGGAGAAATTACCTATATGGGGAAAAATTTGAGATTTATACGGATTATAAGAGTTTGAAGTACATATTCACGCAAAAGGAACTCAACCTGAGATAGAGGAGGTGGTTTTGAGTTGATCAAGGACTACGACTATACGATTAACTATCACCCAAGAAAAGAAAATGTAGTGGCAGATGCGTTAAGCAGAAAAAAGAGATTGAACGTGTTGACAGTTTCAGATGAATTATATAAGGAATTTCAGAAATTGGAATTGGAGGTCAGAATTTGCAAGCCTAATGAAGCAAAGATGTATAATATGACTATTCAGCCAGAGTTGTTAGAGAAGGTAAAGAAGTATCAAGAGGAAGTAATGGATCAAGATATCAATCGTTTAGTAGGAAAAGAGTTATGCCCTCAGAATGATCAAGGTATTCTCAGATTTTCTTCCAGAATTTAGATTCCACCAGTAACAGAGTTAAAGAATGAAATTCTACATGAAGCTCACAATTCAAGGTATTCAATCCATCCAGGAAGTACCTAGATGTACAGAAATTTAAAGGAGAATTATTGGTGGCCAGATATGAAAAGAGAAATTACGGAATGGGTTAACAAATGTTATACATGTCAAAGAGTCAAGGCATAGCACCAGAGACCAAGTGGATTATTGCAACCATTAGAGATTCCAGAATGGAAGTGGGAGCATATTGCCATGGATTTTATAGTCGGATTACCAAGGATGAAAGCGAACCATGATGCCATTTGGGATATAGTGGACAAACTAACTAAGTTAGCTTATTTTCTGCCTATTAATGAAAGATTTTCATTGGACAAGTTGGTTCACATATATCTAAAGGAGATAGTAGTTCGTCATGGGGTCCCCGTGTCTATTATGTCTGATCGGGATCCACGATTCAATTTAAGGTTTTGGAGAAGTTTTCAGGAATGTTTGGGAACTAAATTGAATATGAGTACAGCTTATCATCCAAAGACCGATGGCCAAAGTGAAAGAACGATTCAGACAATTAAGGACATGTTACGTGTTTGTGCTATTAATTTCAAAGGAAGTTGGGACGAGCATTTACCCTTAGTAAAATTTTCTTAAAATAACAGTTATCATGCCAATATCGGATTGCCTCCCTACGAAGCTCTTTATGGACACAAATGTCGATCACCAGTGTATTGGGATGAAGTAGGAGAACACAAGATACTTGGACCCGAGTTGGTGCAATAAACAAAAGAAGTTATTGAATTTATTCAGAAAAGCTTAATTGCAGCCCAAGATTGTCAAAGGAAATATGCAGATCAATCAAGAAGGGATATGGAATTTGTTAGATATATTTGATAATGTCATGTGTAATATGATTTGTGTTTAGTTTTTAGATCTTACATAACAGGACGGATCAATACTTAACTGGAAATCAGCACTTATACTGAAGACATAACTTAAGATATCAGAACTTAAGTTATCAGAACTTAAGGTTCAGAAGATATTTATCAGGAGATAATATCAGGACTTAAGATGACTTTCAGATAAGGCAGATGGCTGATTGAAAGGAAAGAAGATCGAGACTAAGACAGAAAGAATTGTGCATGAAGAAGGAATTCTATGAAGAATAGAAAACTTGGAAGAAAAGATAACTAGTTGATATATTTTAGGAAGCAGAATTATATTCCATATCAATTAGAAGATTATCTTGTAACTGTGTAGTATATAAACACAGGCATAGAGTTTACACTATAAGTGTTACGATTATCGAAGTTATTATTCTTTGTAACTCTAGCAGCTCTCGTGATAATTTGTTCATCACTGAGAGAGGACAGTTCCATATTGTAACAGAGTTTATTGTATTGAATAAAATTTGTTTTTTGTTAATTGAGTTCTTATATTCGATTTGATTGTGCTAAACATTGTATTCAACCCCCTTCTACAGTGTGTGTGACCTAACAAGTGGTATCAGAGCCTTCTGTTAACACACAAACAGTTTAAGATCCAAAATCAATCATGTCTGAAGAAGAAACTCCAACCAAGCCCACCAAAACTGAAGATCCTCTAAAAACTGTAACTCATAGTCGATATGAGACTATAAGAGTTCCCATGTTGAAACCTTCTGAGTATTCCATATGGAAAGTGAAGATGGCTATGTTTCTGGAAACTACAGATCCAAAATATCTCGACAGGATTTATGAAGGACCACATATGCCAACCAAACTCTCTGTGGAAGTTGCAGGTCAGCCAACAAAGTCTGTACCAAAGGAGAAAAGTTATTACACTGCTAAAGATATCTCATCAATTGAAAAGGATGCAAAGGTAAGACACTTGCTGCATAGTGCCATAGATAATGTCATGTCAAACAGGGTAATTAACTGCAAGACTGCAAAAGAGATATGGGATGCTTTGGAAACAAGGTGTCAGGGAACTTATTCAATCAAAAAGAACAGGAAGACAATATTTACTCAAGAGTATGAGCACTTTGACTCAAAGCCTGATGAGTCATTAACTGATTTATATGACAGATTTGTCAAACTCTTGAATGATTTGTCACTAGTTGACCAAGAGTATGATATTGAAGATTCAAATCTTAAGTTCCTGTTAGCTCTTCCTGAAAGATGGGATTTGAAGGCCACAATAATAAGAGACAACTATAATCTTGATGAAACAACTCTTGATGAAATTTATGGGATGCTCAAGACTCATGAACTTGAGATGGAACAAAGAAGCAAGAGGAATGGAAGAAAGTCAAGAACAGTTGCCTTTGTGGCTGAGGAGGAAAGTCCCAAAGTAGCTGTCTCAAGAAAAGGCAAGGAAAAAGCTCTCATCACAAAGTCTGATACTGAGTCATCAAGTTCTGATAGTTATGATGACTCAGAAACTGAAAGTATACCTGAGATGGACCATGATGAGGAGATGATGAAGCTGTGTGCTCTTATGGTGAAAGGGATCACAAATATTGCGTACATAAAATTCAGGAGAGGAAAGAAGTTTTCCAGGAAAGGTGCAAGTTCTGAAAAGAAAGGTTTTAGAAAATCTGAAGGCAGAGGAAAATCTGACAGAGGAGATTACTCAAATGTTAAATGCTACAACTGTGGTGAGAAAGGCCACATATCTCCAGATTGCAGAAAAGGGAAAAATGATAAAGGAAAGGCTCTTGTCACAAAGAAGAAAAGCTGGTCAGATGCTTCAGATTCTGAGGATGAGGAAAACTATGCCTTGATGGCAAATGCTGATAGCAGTTCTGATACTGCTGACTTAAAGGTACCTCAAACTACTTATGCCTTTCATACTGATGATATTACTGAGTTGAGAAGATATCTTAAAACCATGTTCATTAGTTATAAAGATCAAACTTTAACATGTGAAATATTAACTTCTAAAAATCTTGCTTATAAAAAGAGGAATGATTATTTAGGAAATGAGTTAGTCATGTTCCATCAAACTCAGAAAGATAGAGATGATGCCTTTTATGTTAGGGATGAAGTGTTAAAAATGAATGAATCTCTAAAAACTGAGTTAGAAAAGGAAAGAGAGATTATCAGGACTTGGACTAACTCTGGTAAAGCAACTCAGGATATTCTTAGTAGTGGAAACTGGAAAGAGGACTTAGGTTATGGAGATGGTAAGAACAATAATGGAACTGTAGAAACTGAGCCTATAGTTGTTAAACAAAAACCAAAGTTAAATCCTGTTAAGTTTGTAACTGCAAAGTCTGATATTGATAAATCAGAAGTTAAGGAGAAAATAACTAATGACAAACCTAAACAGGATAAGCCAACCGAAGTTAACATAGGCTTAATGACAAAGAAGCATCTTAAGCATAAGCTGAAAGACGTTAAGAATGTAAACAAGGTAAAGCCACCTAGGAAAAATAGGAATGGAAAGGAAGGTGTGAACAAAAGTAACAATTATAAGCCTATTCCTAATGCTCCTAGAAAAACATGTCATAACTGTGGAAATTCTAACCATCTGGCTTTTTTTTGCAGGAAGAATAAGAATATAAACTCCTTACCTTCAAAATCAGGAGTTAAGAGTCAGTATGTTAGATATAAGCCACAAAATCCTTGTTTTCACTGTGGTAGTTTATGGCATTCTATTTATACTTGTACGGAATATCATAGTTTGTACTATGATTATTATCAAATAAAATCGTTTGTAAAGAAAGTTAGCATTATTCCTTCTAGTATAAGTTCTGATGCAAAGTCTGATATTGCAAATTCTGATAATAAAACTGTTAACATAAACTCTGATGCTAAATCCGCTGCAAATGTTAATAAACTTAAAAAGGCCAAAGGATCCAAGCAAGTCTGGGTCCTTAAAACTAATCATTAGTGGTCTTTGTGATTGCAGGGCAAAAAGAAGAACATCCTAGTTCTGGACAGTGGATGTTCAGGACATATGACTGGAAATAAAGCCCTGCTATCAGACTTTGTGGAGAAAGCTGGCCCAGGTGTTTCTTATGGAGATGGCAACATTGGAAAAACTCTGGGATATGGCAACATCAATCTTGGAAATGTCATCATTGAAAAAGTAGTTATGGTCCCAGGACTTAAACACAATCTGCTGAGTGTAAGTTTATCATGTGGATTTCTTTGAAGAATACTGTGAAGTTGTAAGAAAATCTACAGGAAAAGTTGTTCTAAAAGGATACAGGCATGGTAACATTTATGAAGTTAAGCTTTCAACAAGTACTGATGGTTCTGCAATCTGTCTGTTGAGTAGAGCATCAATTGCAGAAAGCTGGAATTGGCACAAAAAACTCTCTCATTTAAATTTCAACAATATAAATGAACTAGTCCAGAAAGATCTTGTGAGAGGATTGCCAAAATCATTATTTGCTCCTGATGGCCTTTGTGATTCATGTCAGAAGGCAAAACAAAGAAAATCTTCATTCAAGAGCAATACTGAATCATCAATTCTTAAGCCTTATCACCTACTACATGTTGATCTATTTGGTCCAGGTAATGTCATGTCTATTACAAAGAAGAAATATGCTATGGTCATAGTGGATGAGTTCACCAGATACACATGGGTGTATTTCTTGCACACAAAAAGTGAAACCGCATCTATCTTGATTGATCATGTCAAGCAACTGGATAAATTGGTCAAAGATTCTGTGAAGATCATAAGAAGTGATAATGGCATTGAGTTCAAGAATTTGATCATGGAAGAGTTCTGCAAAGACCATGGAATAAAGAAGGAATTTATGCTCCTGGAACTCCACAACAAAATGGAATTGTTGAAAGAAAGAATAGAACTCTTATTGAAGTTGCACGAACTATGCTTGATGAAGCAAAGTTGCCAACCTACTTTTGGGCTGAAGCTGTGCAGACTGCTTGTTTTACTCAGAATGCAACACTCATTAACAAGCATGGAAAAACACCATATGAGATGGTGAAGAAAAAGAAGCCAAATCTGAAGTATTTTCATGTATTTGGATGTAAATGTTTTATTCTTAAGACTCATCCCGAACAACTATCCAAATTTGATCTAAAAGCTGATGAATGAATTTTTGTTGGATATCCACTTTCTACAAAAGCCTTCAGAGTCTACAATTTAAGAACAAGGGTTGTCATGGAATCTATCAATGTCTCTTTCGATGATAAGAAAATTATTGGACTTGAAGATTTCAATGATCATGATCAGCTGAGATTCGAAAATGAAGTTTTAAATTCTGATTCTGTAAATCCTAATACTGCAAACTCTGATGGATTAAAGTCTGATGTTATTGAAACTGTGGTGACTACACCTAAGGAGAATGCACATGTACAGGGGGAGCATACTGAAGATCCAACCACATCTCAAGAAGCATCAGAACCCACAAAAGGCTCTTCAAGTTCTGATGGGCCAAGTTCTGATAATTCTGGAAACTCATGTTCTGATATTTCTAGAAACTCAAATAATGAAGGATCCAACTCAGAGAGCATAATTTCAGGGGGAGCATCAGAAAATGTTGATGGAGACAGCATGGATCTTGGGGGAGCATCCAGTTCTATAGAAAACCTTCCATTTGCAAGAAAGTGGACTAAAGCACATACACCTGACTTAATTATTAGAAATCCTGATGCAGGTGTCAGAACTAGAACATCTACATCAAATGAATGTCTTTATCATTCTTTTCTTTCTCAGACTGAACCAAAGAAAGTGGAAGAAGCTCTTCAAGATGCTGATTGGGTGCAAGCAATGCAAGAAGAGTTAAATGAATTTGAAAGAAATAAAGTCTGGACCCTAGTGCGAAGACCAAGGAACAGATCAGTTGTTGGTACAAAATGGGTGTTCAGAAACAAAACTGACAGTGATGGCATAATTACAAGGAACAAAGCAAGGCTGGTTGCAAAAGGATACTCTCAACATGAGGGAATTGATTATATGATGAAACATTTGCACCAGTTGCTAGATTGGAAGCCATAAAAATATTTTTGGCTTATGCTGCTCACAAGAAGTTTAAAGTCTTTTAAATGGATGTGCAAAGTGCTTTTCTTAATGGAGAATTGGAAGAGGAAGTATATGTTGAACAACCTCTAGGATTTGTAGATCCCAAATTTCCCAATCATGTCTACAGGCTTGATAAAGCACTTTATGTCCTTAAGCAAGCTCCAAGAGCATGGTATGAGACATTAGCTCAGTTTTTTCTGGAAAGTGGATTTAACAGAGGAACTATTGACAAGACACTGTTCTACCTCAACCATGTAAAAGACTTACTTTTGGTGCAAATATATGTTGATGATATCATTTTTGGTTCTGCAAATGACAGACTTTGTAAGAAGTTTGCTAAACTGATGCATTCAAGATATCAAATGAGTATGATGGGAGAACTTAACTATTTTCTGGGCCTTCAAGTCAAGAAGAATGAAGAAGGAACTTTTATTTGTCATTCTAAGTACACCAGAAATTTGTTGAAGAAATTTGGAATGCAGGATTGTACAAGTGCATCCACTCCTATGGTCACTGCAACTAAGTTGGATAAGGATACTGGTAAATCAATAGATATTACTGATTCCAGAGGTATGATTGGCTCTCTACTCTATCTAACTGCAAGTAGACCTGATATCATGTATGCTACCTGTCTTTGTACAAGATTTCAAGCAGATCCAAGAGAACCTCACTTAACAGCTGTGAAAAGAATTTTCAAGTACCTTAAGGGTACAGCTGATCTGGGATTGTGGTATCCTAGAGAATCAAACTTTATACTAATAGGTTACTCAGATGCAGATTTTGCAGGATGCAAAATTGACAGGAAAAGCACAAGTGGAAGCTGCCAATTTCTTGGAGGCAGATTGGTTTCTTGGTTTAGCAAGAAACAGAAGTCAATTTCCACATCAACTATAGAAGCAGAATACATTGCTGCAGAAAGCTGTTGTGCACAGATTCTTTGGGTGAAGAATCAGTTATTGGATTATGGGTTAGAATTTTCTAAAATCCCTATTTACTGTGATAATCAAAGTGCTATTGCTATGACAAGTAATCCAGTTTAGCACTCAATGACAAAGCACATCAGCATTAGGTACCACTTCATAAGGGAACATGTGGATGAAGGTACAGTGGAATTGCATTTTGTTCCTACAGATCAACAACTAGCAGATATCTTCACAAAACCACTATGTGAAGCTACTTTTACAAGATTGGTAAATGAACTTGGAATGATTTCAGGTTCTTTCTCTAAATCTGCTTAGTTTATGTTCAGATACATCAGACTTTATGACCAGTATTTATAGATATTACTATTTTTGTATATTTTATGCTTAAATTGAAAATTACTTAAGTGCTGATTATTGTTTGATATGAATTTCTAAACTCTGATAGTGATATGAATATTTATGTGACTATTCAATCCAATGAGGATAACTGTGCTAGATGCTGACCCAGTAATCTTTAATATACTAAAGATCCCATGTTTGAAGTAATCATTTATGTGAAAATATATTAACACAAGCAAATTCTGATATTGAGCTTAGTTAAGTTTACTTTGTGTATCTTATTACTAAGTCAACAACTAGAATAGTGTTTCTTATTTGTTAAGTTCTGATGTTAGTAAATCTGGTGAATGTACTAAGTGCTGATAAGCCTCACTTATCAAAAGAAAAAGAAAAGTAAAGAAATAAAAATCAGGTACTCCTTTGAGATCTAGAGTAAAAAATATGGAAGGGAAGACCCAAGTGCATTGCTGGTATTAAGTAATATGCATTAAAAAGGCAAAATAAAATTTTCTTGGTGACTTTTCACACTCTATGATTACTGGAGAAATACTTTGATAACTGCATAAATTATGATAAGCAGTCATGACTCACTTACACTGGGAAGCCACTGTAAAATAGAATTTCAAAAGATGCATAAAATGAGCACAAAATAGTTGAGGTGGATTCATGCATGAACTCATTCTAAAGTAGACATCAGAATAATGACATATTTTAAGTAAAGTTCTTAGTTATGCCTTATTTCTAAGATGTACTGAAGTGAATAAGACTTTACTCTTTGTCTGATATTTAGATTAATGCACACACTTACACTCCATATGAATAATGCAAATTACTGTGGTGATCAATGTTGTTTTAGATGAACAGTTTATGTGTCAGATTGCATAAATTCTGAGGACAAGTTCTGATGGAAGTTCTGATGATTAAGTTCTGATGAAACCATATCAGTATTTGTGTGAAGAATTACAGGAATACACATTCACTTTTCAAGTTAAGGAGCCATATTCTGATGACTTTTAAATCCTGATAATAATCAAGTTTTGAAGCTGTCGTGACAGTACTTATTTACTTGGTTTATATTTGGTCATTACTTCAACGATAATATTTTTACAGAATATTGGTTAATGTGAGATAAAACAGTCATAATCATTATGGGTTAGTGGTTAGCGTGTATGTCTTGAAAACCTGCATGCGCACAGTAATTATTATAATATCACATGCCCAAGAACTCTGGCTTTAGATCTTTTACTGACTGTTATTATTACACATCAGTCTAGGGAGTCGAGGGGTCATTATATTTACTTGTGATGTTTAACCAGTTCTCACGTCCCTTGGTATTCCATTGCCTATTTAAATAACTGATCATTCTTTAGTACAACCACATCTATTCACTTCTCTCAAACAATGGCACATTTTAGTTGGTTTTACAACTATGACACCGAAACTGTGCACATTTTTCGAAATGGGATTCCGACTTCATATCCTATCAACAACATTCCATTTATCCTCTGGATTTAACTTCCAGATAACATTAAAAATGATCTGTTGTCTTTCCAAAGAGAAGCTCATCTTCGTATTCTTAGACAGCAGGAGCAAATCATTTGTCTTGCTGTTCTCTTTGTTGAAAGTAGGAAGAAGAATTAATTGTTATTCATTCGTTTCTCTTCACCGTCAGCTTTGTCAGACTTCTTAGACTAGGACTAAAGCTGATGTTAGGAATCGTAGAATAGGACTCTCTTGTAATTTTTGCATGTAATTGATATATTTCATCTAATGTAATCATCTGATATATTAATGAAATTTTCTTTAAATTTCAAGATTTGTTCTTTGTTTCTCAAATTATGTGACTGTGCATGTTGAATTGTAATTTATTAATCTTTACTTCATCGACTTTTAACTTTATTTTGTGATGAATGTTTTGATTAAATTCTGTTGATTTGAGAAGACAACTGAGGAACAGGTTCCTATATCAAAACCTGTTATTGTAGAAGCTCATAAGGTCTCTTCTCAGAAAGATACTGTAACTGGGAGTTCTAGGCCCCTCAAAAAGCTTAGAAAATTAAATTATGATGATAAAGCTCCTACAGTGTCTCCACCTTTGAGGAAATTAAAGAAACAGAGAGCTCATAGGGACATAGTTGAGTCAGATTCAGATGTAGTGGAAGCAACTAAGGAAGGGGATCAGGAATCTCTGATCTCAACAGAACCAGTTGTTATTGAATTACTTCCTTTTGCACAAACAAAAACTTCACAACCAGAAACTGCTCAAGCTAAGATACCTACACCTTCTATGTCACCTATAGTTGATCCAGTACATACTGAAGAACCAGGTCCAAGTGCTGAAATTGATATTTATAACCTGATTGTACCTGAGGTTTTGTACTTGGAAGCTCCACAAATTCAAATCACTCCACCAACAACATCACTTTTGAATGTTGATCAGAACCTGGCTGCAGATCAGAATTTAGAGGAAAATGTTGAAGCCTCTATAGCCTCCCATACTGCTATTTTATCAGAGGATGCTGATACTGCAGGATCTACAAGTTCTGATGCTGCTAACGAAGAAACTACTGGTGAAGCTGCTGGTAATTTAGATGCTGATGCAGCTGGTCCATCAGGACATGCACCTCAACAAACTGTTCATAAAGCTGAGATAGTCAAGAAGTTTGTTATAGGGGCAGCACCAGTACCTTGGAGTGAAACTCCTAGAGGAAAGGAGTGGACTAAAGAATGGAACTCAGTTAGTTTTATTCCTTCTGAAAAGATTCTTGCTGAGCATCTTGCAAAAGCTGATGAAATGCTGATAAATGATGATTTCAAGGCACAGCTGAGAGTTACTGCATTGAGTACAAGGCACCTTCAAGGTCAACACTCAATAACTAATGACAAGGTGAACAAAATTCAGGAAGCTCTAATCCAGCAAGATATGAATGTGAAACTTGAAAAGAACAGATTTTTCAAGCCAGCCTTTGACAGAATTGCCTACATTGAGAAAACTCAGGAGAAGCAACAAGCTCAAATTGAAGAAATTCTGCAGAATCAGGCTTCTCACCAAAGTCAACTCAATGAGATCCAATCCTCAGTGGAACTGCTTGTCTCTCTTCTATTACCTACTGATGCCAAAAAGGGGGAGAAAGTGATTAAGTCCAAATGCAAATCTATTCAGACACTGAAAGGAAAGGATGATGGAAATGATGACCAGGGAAACTCTAATAAGGGTAGAGGTCAAGGTCAAGGCAAAGGACTTTCTTCAAGTAAAGCTAAAATTACAAGTCAAGGAACAAGTTCTGATACTGGGAGAAGAATAAGTTCTGATACTGGTAAAAGGATAAGTTCTGGTGGATATCTAGAACTTGATGAAGAAATTTCAAAGCAATTATTTCTTAAAGAAAATCCAGGAATGGACTTTGAGAGTCTAAAGGAAGAAGAAGCTAGACTCAAAGCAGAAGGTGTCAAGACAAAATCTGAAGCTTCTGTTGTTGAAAAGAAATTTCCAAAACCTTAGGGTATTGTGATAAAGGAAAGAACAAGTACTGAGGCAACCAAGGCCAAATCACAAGTGGAAATTGATCCAAGGTCCAAGGGCAAAGAAAAATTTGATGAACCTGTAAAGGTTTATATGCCAGTCATGGATGAAGAAATAATTGATGAAGCAGATGCTAATCTTACTCTGATGCATAAGAAGATTTTTCAAACAACCTCTGACATGGCTCATGTTGTTCAGAGTCAAGATTTAGTAAGTTCTGATATAACAGTAAAGCAAGAAACCTCTGACATAGCTCAAGTTGGCTTGATATCAGAAGATAAGAAAAAGGAAACCTCTGACATTGCTCATGTTAAACCTTCAAAGATACTCCTACCAGGATTCACCAAAGCTAAACAGGCTCAACCTTTGAAGACTGCAACAAGTGATTTTGAAGCAAGAGTTGTAACAGGAAAGGAAGCAAGAGATAAATCTGGGTTGGGTAGTTCTGATGAAAGAAAAGTACATAACACTACCAATGATCCAACTTCCTTAAGTGAACCAGGTGTTGGAGCAACTCCTGAAAGATTAAATCGACTTGAATCTGTACAAATGGTTTACCATACCTTCTTGAAAGAACTATCTTGTTATATTTTATGACAGATGGAAGGGTATACCAGATTAAGAAAAATGTTATACCACTGAAGTATTTTGAAGAACTGGAACATGTTATATTCCTACTTCAAGTGAAAGACAGATTAACAGACAGTGCTGTAGGGTATTTAAAGTCTCAAATTCAAAGACAAAAGAAGCTTTATTCTGTAAAGTCTGACAACACATACTGTCCCAAGTACAGAGATCACAAGGGTGATATTGTCGATATGAAGCCTAACTCTTCTAGGATTATAACTACTTTTCTGGGTTATAAGGCTGTGGAATTCAATCTAGAGTCTGACAAGGAATATCTGATTAGACTAGATCAGGAGATAAGAAAATCTAAGATAAATGATCTCAGAGAAGCTATTTTTCAAACTGGAGAAGATACGGCTGAATTGATAAATGCTAAAAGGAGGATGGTCAATGAACTTAAATATGCAGAGAGATGTTTGTTGAAGAACTATCTCAGGACAACTCCTGATATCAAAGAGATCAGAAGAAATTGAAAAGTTGAAGCCAAGTCAAAGATCTACAACTACTTAAATTCTAAAGTTTATACAGACCGAAGCGGTTATCAAAAGTTAAAGTTGGTAAAGTTGAAAGGACTGTAAGTTGTAGTTATCTAGTCAAATTCTCATGCATTTGTACTTAATGTTTTTGACATCATCAAATATCTGTTGAACTTGTATATTATGCTAATTTACAAGTTGGGGGAGATTGTTAGATATATTTGATAATGTAATGTGTAATATGATTTGTGTTTAGTTTTCAGATCTTACATAACAGGAAAGATCAATACTTAACTGGAAATCAACACTTATACTGAAGACAGAACTTAAGATATTAGAACTTAAGTTATCAGAACTTAAGGTTCAGAAGATATTTATCAGAAGATAATATCAGGACTTAAGATGACTTTCAGATAAGGCAGGAGGCTGATTGAAAGGAAAGAAGATCGAGACTAAGACAGAAAGAATTGTGCATGAAGAAGGAATTCTATGAAGAATAGAAAACTTGGAAGAAAAGATAACTAGTTGATATATTTTAGGAAGCAGAATTATATTCCATATTAATTAGAAGATTATCTTGTAACTGTGTAGTATATAAACACATGCATAGAGTTTACACTATAAGTGTTACGATTATCGAAGTTATTATTATTTGTAACTCTAGCAGCTCTCGTGATAATTTGTTCATCACTGAGAGAGGACAGTTCCATATTGTAACAGAGTTTATTGTGTTGAATAAAATCTGTTTTCTATTACTTGAGTTCTTATATTCGATTTAATTGTGCTAAATACTGTATTCAACCCCCTTCTACAGTGTGTGTGACCTAACATAATTCGAAGACGGAGATTTAGTCTTGTTGAAAGTGTCACCGTGGAAAGGATTGTCTAGGTTTGGAAAGAAAGGAAAACTGAGTCCTAGATACATTGGACCTTTTGAAATTTTGAAGCGTATCGGCAAGGTAGCCTACGAATTGGTGTTACCCCCGCATATGGAGCATATTCATAAGGTATTTCACCTATCGATGCTTAATAAGTATAATTCAGATTCTAGGCATGTAATCGAGTATGAGCCTATAGAACTTCAGGCAGATTTTTCATATGTAGAAAATCTGATAGAGATTTAGAAGAGAGAGATAGAGAGAAAGTGTTAAGAAATAAAGTTGTAAATTTAGTAAGAGTATTGTGGAGGAACCCAAGGGTTAAAGATTCAACCTGGGAGTTAGAAAGTGATATGCGAGAAAAGTACCCTCATTTGTTTACTTAGGAGATTCTGAGGACAAAATTCTTTTAAGGGGGGAAGGATGTAATATCCGGGATATATCGTGTAATTGTTTTTATTAATAAATAAATATTATGTGTTTATTATATAATTTTTGGTGAATTATCTGTTTAGTGGTATTTGTGTTTGGATGTTTAAATATGATAAAATTTAAGTATTTTAATTTTTATATGTCCAAAATAAAGTATCGATAATTTTGATATTTTTTATTATTAATTTTTATGTTGTTATATGATTTTATAAATGATTTATGGATTTAATAAATTATTTTTTTCGAGTAATTATAAACTTTTTTTACAATCGGGAACCATTCGACTTCAATCATTTTTGCGTTTTTACAATCCGGAAGTCTCGAGAAAACTCCTTCTCAACCTAATTTGAATATTTCGAGCATTTTCCATGCTTTGACTTTTCCGATCTGGAGTACGAATTTACCCGTGCGGGTCCCGGCGTAAAATTTTCGATACAATATTCATTTCGGTAAATCAATAAAACCCGTATTTTTGAGAAACAGGATATTTTGATTAAACTATTATATTATCTTCTAGTAATTCATGTAACCAAAGCGCTGGTTTGGTTACAAAAAGCCTGGTTTTGATAATTATCCTAAAACTGGTACTGAATTGGATATATTTTTATTAATACTTAGCGATTAAGTATTCTATTTTATATTCGGTATGATCCAACAGGGTACCAATATTCCATAAATATAAATAGCTCTTACCGTATTTTATTTTGTACATATAATCATTTGCAAACAGTAAAATATATAATTTTCAGTGAAAAATCATAATATTCATAGTGTTCTTGAGAATCATACTGCAATTTGAAGGTGTTATTGATATCGGATTTTGGAGTTCAAGTAACCAAAACGAAGGTCTTGAAGAGTACTTTCAAAATCTGTAAACCATACTACTGCAGAATCAACCAGTATTTTTCTATAATTTTATTTATTTTCGAATTATTTTGGATTTAATTATGGAATATTGATTTTGATGTTGTTTGTATGATTTGATGATTTTTGGGCTTTAAAATATTATTTTAAATTATGTTCAAGGCTAGATAATTATTATTAAATGATTTTAAAGTCATATTCGGGTATTCGTACCCTTTTAATTGTTTATAAATAATTCATCGACCCATTTTAATTCTAAAAAATATTTCAAAATTCGTATTAAATACCTGGAAAATCATTTTAACCCCGAATCTTCTTTAAAAGATTATTTTTATTAAATATCTTACGTATTATGTGCTATATGTGATCCGATTGATGTACAATATGATGATGTGTATATTGTTTATCGGTTTTAATCGTAACTTTCAATCCATAAGTCGGATTTGGGTGAAACGAAGGGTAGATAAAAGCTTGTAACGAATATAATAAAGTGAGAATAAGTATTAATAGATACTTGTGATGTCTAGCAGAAGAAGAGAGGCATAGAAAGGGAAAGCAGATAGTCGGTGAATAGAAGTCGATGAACGAGAGCAAGTGAAGTGCTAGCGAATTGAGATAAGGCAAGTGTTCTAAACCTTCTCAAGATATATTTCAAGTAATTGAATAGTTCTGTTATATTCCAAGTACTTTGAAGTACTTAACCCTAAACCCTGATTCTATTTGTTGATCTTTGAGCCGTAAGCCTTATTCTTTGTAAACCATTGAGTGCTGAATACCCAGATACAAACCACAGATATACGATACTACTCCACAAATACATACAATCTCTACACCGATCACTGAACCGGATTTGCTTAACATACAAACCTTCATACCTTATACATCAGAAGACTAATCCTTATAACCATGAAACCTTGATTCTTCTATTATTTGATTCTTTTAACGACTGATAGCCAATCTTTGTACTTACCTTATTGTACCCTTATGATGATTGCAAATCACCTTATGCTTGAAGAAAAATGTTGTTTATGATTCTGTTTATTGATTTACATTGTTTATTCTGTTATTGTTATAGAATTGGATTGTTTTATAAATGTGGACCAGATTTATGGTCATATTAGGCCAATGTGTGCCTTGGATCCAGTATATAGAGCAGAACTTTGTGCCTTGCTCGGGGTTAGCACGTGACTGATCAGCAGCCTAACTTTGGTTTTTAAAATAAAAATTGAGTATCCAATTCTAATCATTGCTTATTAAGAAACTTGATAACCTAAATCATTTTATTTGATCATTGTTTAATCTCAGTATTGTAACTGTGCCTTGCTGAGCTAGTTAGCTCACTCTTGCGAATTGTTTATGTTCTTTTCCAGTTAAAAAGGAACCTGTTGGTAGCGAGGATCCCCAGTCAAGTGTGCGAGCTAGGATTCCAGGTTGAGACGGGATAAGCTAGCTGAAGACTTTTATAATAGTTTATGTTTGAAAGTTGTAAGAATGTTTACTATTCAGATGTAAGTTAAACCATATGGGTTTTGAAACGTTTGTAATGTAAGTTAGGTTATGGCTTG
Source organism: Apium graveolens (assembly GCF_009905375.1). Lineage (NCBI taxonomy): Eukaryota > Viridiplantae > Streptophyta > Magnoliopsida > Apiales > Apiaceae > Apium > Apium graveolens. The sequence continues at coordinate 227,892,773 of NC_133653.1, read as the reverse complement.
TATGCATACTTTAACCTGTTGCGATCCGTGAATGATGGTAAGTAGGGTCATTGCATATTATTACTTTGATAAACATGTTTATATATTATATGTGTGTGTGTGTGTTGTGAACCCCAAACTTCTGACCCGAGAGTGGAGGGCGTCACAATGGAGGCTAAGCAAGATCACATGTCTGAGAAGCTGACAGCTTTGGAAGTAGGTCAGATTGTAACAAATTCTAAGTTGGATGATATTCTCTCTCTTCTACAGAGTCTAGATGCCAAAAGGGGGAGATAGTACCAAAGACAAAGTGTCAACCTGAATCAGTTTTGAGGAGAAGTACCAATTATGATGATGACGGTGATAAGCAAGCAAAGAAGACCTCTGATGTTGTGATAGTTCAAACTGGAACTGGAATTCAAAAGCAAACTACACAGTCAACTTAAGTCTCTAAGGGTAGATCACATGGATCTAATCTAGAAGTTGCTTTTGTTACTCCAAGTTCAATTCCTGACAACAAAGATACGATTCTTTTCCTAACTCTAACAGAGTGATAGTAATTCTTGATTCTGTTAAAACTGAAGAAGAAGAAATTCTATTTCAGGTGGATTTATAAATTCTTTTGGCTTATGTTGAAGCCTTAAATGCTGAAAATTTTAAGGAAGGAGAAATGGGTTTTGATAGAGAAGAAAGGGAACATGAAGGAAAAATCAAAATTGTTATTGACAAAGCAAATTAAGCATACAAAAATATGCTTAGAAGATCTGAAGAGAATAAATGAAGGAGTATAGATATAAAAATTTTATATGAAAGAACAGAAAGGAAAGCTCAAGTATTTCTAAAGATCAAGAATAAGTACAAATGGAGAAATATTGATGATCTTATTTATAATGATAAACTTATCTTTACTTCTGGAGGAATAAGGATAGATGGTGTACCTAGTTCTAATACCATGGGAGATAAGCAGTCTTGGTTAGTACAAACCAAGAATCTCAAGTTGATTGAACCATTCACAAGAGCTGGAATATGACAACTTAAAGTTGTTGAACTTCACTCTTGTTGATAGTTCTGGTCAGGAAGTAACTGCTGATCATCTGGATAGACTTGAAGCTATGAAGATTATTATTTACAAACATGATATTTCTGAACCTAAACAGAAGATCTTACTCTTATTGCAAAATGATCAAGTTCAAGTTCTTTCACTTGATGAACTGCTGATCATGTCAATAAAGGAATTGAAATATATTCACTATTTGCTAAGAGTTGAAGATGAAACTTCAAGGTTATGGTCAAAAATGATTCTTGCCACTGTCAGAAAGAGGATACTGGATGATGGTCAATATTACTTTGGATCATATATTCCTACATACATAAATTTCAAAGGGAAAAAAGTCAACATGAAGAAATGAGAAGTTGTGATTGAAAATGTTCTTACACAAAGACATATAACCATGAATCCTGATGGTTTTAAAGCTTGTTATGTGACACTGGAGGAGTTGATGATTGAAAGAACTCCTATCAGAAACATAATGGCTGCTATCTATCAACCGTAAGATAAATTTGGATATGAGAAGAACTTGAAGATTAGAATGGAAGAGATATTTTTGAAGAAAATTGATGACAGGGTTAAAGCTTTTGTTCATAGATACTGCAGAGTTTATCAAGAAATTTGAAGATAAAAGTCTGAAACAAAGTATGCTTTGAACTCTATAATTTGTCTCTTTGGTTTTTAGCACTAGACATTAATTTGGAGTTTATGCTTATTCTGTAAAGCATAAATTGGGGGAGATTGTTAGGAACTGTCTATGTCAGGAATCATGATTTATCAAGGCGTCAGGATCTGATAGAGGAATCAGGATATGATCAATTGTTAGGATATGATTATCCGTTGAAAGTTTCATTATCATCCGTTGACAATCTATTCAGTCATCTGTTGACAATCTATTCAGTCATCCGTTGATATCTACATATAAATATTCGTCGAAGCTATAACATATATTTGTTGATCAGGTTATCCGTTGAGAATGACTTCGATGACAAGTCAGAACTGCGAGATAAATCAGAAGGTGCTGATTTATAGGATCGTAGTTGATTTAGATATGTATAGAAAGTGGTAGAATTAAACTGTAACATATCTTGTGATTGATAGTGATTAATTGTAGCCGTGTAGTATATAAACACAAAATAGGTTAACACTTTAGGTGTGGTGTGGAACTCGAGTTTTCACATAACCTAACAGTTCTTAAGAATATTGTTCTTGAGAGAGTTTTGTAACAGTTTATTGAAGATTAATATAAACTATTATTTGATTCATTTGTTCTTACTTTACTTTCATAATACATCGATTTGTTTAGTAATTGTATCCAACCCCCTTAAACAATTACTTTACTGGACAACACACACACAACACTAAATTTTATGTGTTTAATCACATTTAAGTGACTCCTACTTTTTAATAATGGTGCACTCCTGCATACACAAAGTTTTCACCAATCAAAATGAGTCAATTTTATAATTTTTAGTGCTTAGTCTGTGCCCATGGGCACACACTAGAAATACCCTTATTTCAATATTACCATCAAGGCTACATACAGATTCAAATTCGAAACCGACTGACCGAACCTGATTAAAGATTAGTTTTATCAAAATTACGGACCAAGGACATGACCTACTCTATCCGATCTTGGAACCGGGCCAAAAAAATCGAATTGGGCCGAGATCAAACCGATTCGCACCTATTTAACTAATATTTATATAAAATATAAATTTATGTAATTTAATTTTGATTTTTCTTTCAAATTTATATACTTTAAAAAGTTTTATAACTTCGCACGATAATAAAATATTAGAAGTAAGTACATACCATTATTTTAAAAGTAAATATTAATTTGTAAATGTATGAATATCGATATTTATCACATAAAGTAAGAATTTTAGTATTTAAAGTATATTGTCAATCTATTTTATTACATTAATTTATTAACTATTAATTTGGATCATTAAAATTATAATATAAGTGAACGTTTGATATTTGTATATGACCATTCATGACATAAAATTAAGATAAAATAATTATATATATGAATTTAGATTTATTCAGGCATGGACCTGATTTTATGAGGTTTCAATTTTAAGGATCGGGGACCAGACTGATTGTGTTTCGTCTGGTCTAAATCTTGGAACGACATGTCCGGTTCAACCCAAATTATAGGTTCATACCAAATTGTGTGCAGCCCTGATTACTATAGTTTTTTTATGATTTGAGTATTTTATCACAAACTTGATTAGTACCATGCAATTTTTTGGAGATGGCCTCACCTATGTAAAGTAAGAGCAAGTCCAACAACTCCCTTCTTTAAGCTCTTAAGTTCAAATATAAGGATTTTGACAAAAAATGACACTCCAATAGTTTTTTAGTACTTCCTTAAATCACTAAAATATGACCCTCATTCTTTATCTTTAAGAGAAACTCCAATAGAGTACTAGTTCATTCCTTATATTTAATATAAAATATTAGATCTTAGTAATTTAGAACATTGATAAGGACTTTGAGTTCCAACAATTTTCCTTATATTGGTTCTTTATTTGATACTATATTATTAAATGTACTTTTCATACACTACATAATAGAGAGAGAAAGAAAGTGCTCTAATATTATATTATTAAATGAAAGTTAGCACTTGGTAAGAATAAGGGGTATGACTAGTTTATAAGTAAGGGAAGAAGGATCTTGGTGAAATAAGGACTCACTATGATTCTGTTGGAGCACATTCTTTAACCCCATTCCTTAAATTACACCTTAGGATAAAAAATAGGGAATCTCTTGGAGTTGCTCTAAGGAACTTCTAGTGCTCCCGTACAACACTTTTAGCAAAAAAAAATTCATTTCTATCTCTTCTTTTTACTTTTGTCTTTCAATAAGGAAGGGGTATATGGATCATTGTTGGAGTTAAAATATAAAGTCATATCCTAAATTACAAAAAGCCAATATTTTATATTATGTATAAAAAACCTATTAACATACTGTTGGACTTGCTCTAATAGCCTAAATTGCATAGATTCAGTGGGAATGATCCTAAATACCGATCACATGTACATGTGCCAAATGCGTTCCACGAGATGGACATTTTAAAAATGCGTTCATACTTATCTTCCCTTAAATTCAGCTGCAAACGGGGAAAATAAAAGTACAAAATAAACAAATAAGTGCATGAAACGCATTCCAGTAACAGGTAGAGATACTTTAAAAAATCCGAAGACCGAAATCCGATCCGATCCAACAGGAAAATCCGATCCGGAAAAAATCCTTGCCACATTCGGCCCGACCCGCGGGTCTTTAATGGGCCTCCTTTTTTCTCGAAAGTCCGGACAGGTCCGAAACCCAAAAATTCCGAATAAAAACCCGGATTTAACAAATTCTGGATAAAAGTCTGGATATGAAAAAGCCCGGATAAAAGCCCTGTTCGGCCTGGATAAAAACCCGACCATTTTGAAAAATTCGATTAAAAAACCAAATTTTATATAAAATTTGAAAATATAAAATACTTTTTATAATTTTTAAAAAATTATATTATAATACTAGAATCAATTATGGTATATATGATTATTTGTCGATTTATTTCGTTAAAGCTTTCTGTTTTTTCATCAAATTAAAAGGTCTTAAAGATAATTATTAAATTAGTTGTAATTGTAAATAAATTTTATTATTATAAATTGAAAATAATGTCCTATTTAAATTTATAATTTAGATTATATAGTCTCTGACTATACATAATATATAATTTGACACTAATAATTATATGACCATACCAAATTTTGGACAATATAAATTGTTGTTTATTATTATTCTTTTATAATTATATATATTATATTAAAAAATAAATATTTACTTTGGTGTCTAAACTACTCTCTTTGATATATCAAGATATTATTTTCTCCGGTATTTAAACTATTCATAGTTTGAGTTATAAAATATAGAATTAATATTTAATATATAAAAAAAGCCCGGATAAATCCCGACTCGGCTCGATTCAACCCGGCCCGTGTGCCTAAAACGTGGCTTATATTTTTGAGTAAGCCTGGCCCGACCCGATTTTTAAAAAAACTCGTTCGATCCATTTTAAAAAAAACCGGGCATTTTAAAGCCTGAATACAGCCAGGCCCGATGAGCTTTTTGTACATTTTTACTAACAAGATGGATATTCTTTGCAAAACTTTAACCAAAAACCGAGTAAAAGTACGCATTTATAATATGCGTATTATGTGAGTAGAATGTATATCTTGTGTCATGTCATGTCGGTATTTTGGATCATCACCCGCGCATATAAATATTTTAGACCGTTGTTACAAAAATGTCGGTATCTTGAACATTTTTCTCGCATTTTTTCCTAAATTTATAATATTAAATTTTAATATTAATTAAGTTATTGATTTTTAATAATATTATAGATATAATATATCTATATATTATTAAATTTATATGTTTTTGAGCGATAATTTAATGGATTTGGTTTGAAACATCATTATTAAAAATCTCGAACTCATTAGTTAAGAAAAATAATTAAATATGAAGAATTTTGGGAACTATATTTTTTAAGAATTTAAGGCGATAAATCAGTATTCTAAAATTCAGAAATCGGCATTATTCGGTGGAATTACCTTTCAGTGATTAATAGGATAATCTATGATTAGTCGGATTGATTAATCAGAATATTAATCGTAGACAATTTATTTAATTAAATAATAATAATTATGTTTAAATTTCATTAGTCTTTAATAAAATTTACAAAAATAATATCATATATCATTAGTTCATATTTGTTCTTTAAGTGATTTATGCATATTTTTTAATAATTACTTTATACATAATAATTAATATTTACTACTTAGTAATTAGAAAGTTAATACCTACAACATGTAAATTATATATAAATTCGTGATCTGCTAAAATTAGTTACATAAAAAATAAACTACATGAGATTGTGAGATGAATGAATCAATCGAGTAAATTTTCGGGGAGAAATAAGAGTAATTTAATTTAGGAAAACTTACTCGGTTATTAAAGATTAGAATTTAATACCACATAAATGGTCATTACCAACATTCAAAAATGGTGTTGCTAAATAAAACGTTGGCTAATGTGACATGAAATTAAAAAATATGATGTATGGCAACATCATAACCAAATAATTCTATAAATGTTGCCTTAAATTTGTTATTCCAACATCGAACATCGTTATCGACGATGTTGGCTTAGATATATGTGAAAAAAATTAAAAAAATGAAGCGGGGGAAAAATCCCGCTAAAACTAAAATTGATATCCTGCACAAATAAAAATAGAAAATCTGACAAAAGTCAAAACACACAACACAAAACACAAGCTCATTTCAGTCTCTCCACACAGCCGCCGCTCAATCTGCTCCTCGCCGCCGCTCTTGTTGCTGCCACTCATCTCATTTAAAAACTCCTCTCAATTACTCATCTCATTTCAAAGCTCCACTTACCCTGGTCAAATTATAGGTACAAACTTGATTCCTAATTTGATAATTTGGTGTTTCCAAACCCTAATTTTGGTCGTTCTTTATAATTTGTTTACAAATCCTAATTTTTGGGGGTTTTAATTTGTTGATTTTGGGGTTTTCAAACCCTAATTATTTTTTGGGGGTTTTATATGTGTGCCCTGTTTATATATTTTTTACAGTTTGGGGGGGTTTATACCATATATATTTTTTTATATATGTATCTGTTGTAATTTTTCCCCATCTCTTTCAGGTGCTATTGATCTAATTTATGTTGATTTCGTCTTAAACTTACGCCTCGAGCTAAGAAAGATGGCAGGGTATACGAATGGTGATGTTGCAACTGTTGCTTTGATCCAACTCCTCAATTTACCTGAAGTAGTTGACAAACTTATTTCCCCATCAAGGTCTCGTGATTCCAGGGTTGCCTTGAATTCAATACCTGTCGACATTCTTGAGACCTTTGATCACTACATTTTCCACATGGATGTCCCTGGCCTGTCCAAATCCGACATTCAGGTTATTTTTAATTTTCCCCCATCCTGAAATACATTCAAGAAATGTTTGTTAATTATTTTATTGAATTTTTCATTTAACCAGGTTTAAATTACATTCATTAGTCTCTTAATTCCCTTTTATGAGAAAAAAGGGAGTATATATTTATTGATGTTATTTATTTATTAAGGTTCTGCCAGATTAAGTTTTTACTATAGTATATGTTGGAATTGTACCCTATTGCACTAATATTATCATTTTAATCAATTATTTGGTTGCTTAAAGTGGCATATTTTAAAAATTCACTAAAACAGGAATATTTCAGTCGTTAAACTGCTTTTAATTTTTGGTTGTAGATCACTATTGAAGATGGGAATACACTGGTAATTCAAAGCAACGGAAAGAGGTTGGTATGCATTTAGATAGAAATCTAAATTCTAGGTAAAAGTGTTAGATTATTTATCATTAGTATTAGTGCTATGTTATTTTTGTTTCGTACTTTTGAAATAGACACGAGATTCATTTCTTGTTCAGTTTAGCAAATGAATATGTATAAATTGCCTAGTATGTCGGGGAGGTTGGATGATGTCTTTCGAAAAAGAAAATTATTTTTTAGATCTGCAGGATATTTAGCTTCCTTCTTTTACGTTTTATTTATTTTGATGACAGGAAAAGAGATTGATGAAATCACTAATCTCTTTAATAAAGGTAAAAAGAAAAAGAAATGCGAGAAAACTGCTGTAGAAATTGCATTGCTAGTTGAGGAGGTCATAGCTGAGCTTGAGTTTGTAGCAGAAGAGGATGCGCTACTGAATTTAGAGTCAAAACCTGCTCTTAACAAACTTATGAAACTGTCATATCTTACCGAAGTCCTGTCAAAGTAAGCTAGCTATCTTGTTTCTTTCTCAGTTGCTTAATAATGTTATATTTCTATTCTTATCCAATTGTATTTACTGAGCTGAAGGAAGCAGCTTCCACATGAATTTTTAGATCATGGAATTTTAGCTGTTCTGAAGAGTTCGCTTGAACCACTTCCAGATGGGAGCTTGCCTAATATAAACATCAGTGCAACAATAATGGAGATTTTGGCTGATGTATGGATATAAGTACTCTCATTTATACTATTATTTCTACTGTCAATTGCAAGTGAGATTGCGAACAGAGACTTTGATGGAGATATGTACTGGGTCTCCAAAAACAGTCAGGTTGGTGTAACTCTAGATTTTTATTTCGGTATTCGATATACTTATATTATTCATATATAGGCTTGTCCTTAGTTTCCTATTTTAGGACTGAGGATTCAACAATCAAATCCTTTCTACTACACTCAATTTAGAAGTTTATATAACTTGCAGCAGTTCAGAAACTTCAGATCACAAGCAAGATCACTTAAGTTTCTGCTCTTCTGCCACGCTTTTTATGTTTTTGTGTGTTGGTTCTTGTCTAGATTCATTTAAAGAATTAGAAATCTACTTTGCATTTTTTTAAGGTCCAGCTTCCTGAACGGTAAAGGGCTCTGTTCTTCTTTATACTCTAATCTTTTTAGTAATATTTAAACTTTGATGTGAAAGGAGACCTGTTACTAATATTTGCACAAGTGATGCATGAGTTTGCATTTCCCTCATGGCATGACTGTATAATTTGTTGGTGTAGATTAGATTATTAGTTTAATCTATAAATTATTCCCTTGTCATTTTCTACTCAGATATTGTCCTCATAGATAGGATAAAAGGTCATATTCTATGTTTTCTGGATACAAGTTTATTCCCTTGTGATGTGTTTTTCCAGCTCTTGCATTACTATAAAGAGAGTAAAGCATGGACGTGCAGGAATTCATCACCAAATGCTCATATAAATCCTAGTAACTTCCCTTGTGAAGAACTTGAGAATGAACTTTTTAAGCTTTTCTTGAACACAAAGAACCAACAGTTTGTTCTACTGTAATTAGAGCCTGTTGCTACTGTAATTAGAGCTTCTCCTTAATATTTTAAAGATTCAAACTTTACTGTGTTGTACATATGTACACAAGTTTGTTTTTAAATACATAAACTGTCAAGTGTAATCACTGTATGTTTGGTTTAAAATTGAACTTCAATTTAGGTTGATGAAAGATGAGTTGATATCTTGTTTTTTAATTCTATTTTATTGTACTATGAGTTGGTGGTGAATTCTTGATTCTGATATTGTCAATGGTGTTTATATAAAAATCTGAGTAGGATACTGGTTGTTTTGACTAACGTAGTGAAATTGTTCTTTTTTGAGCCCGTTTGTTCCATGTTTTGATAAGCCATAATGCAATTGTTAGTTTTGTCATTTCAAAAGTGATGGTGGCATGTTAATGGATGTTTACTCAAACAGTTAAGTTCGATTTTAAAATCAGCACAAGCAATAAGACATGGTAACTTTAATATGTCGACAAAACAGGTATATAATATAGTATTATAGTCCATTTATATATTGTAGTTTTGGTTTTGTTACGAACTAGATATGAGATTTCCTAAACTGTAGAATAATATTTAACTATTGCTGGCCGCTGATGCACGCTCCTCCATTTGTGTATGATGTTGTCTGTTATTTTTATTTTTTCTGTTAATGTGATGGTTTGTTTCATAATTTTATTACAATTATTTTTATCCAATTTTATAATTTGAACCTCTTTGTTTGCCCTTTAGGCCTGGTCAGTGGCTATGAAAAATTCATAGCCAAGTGAGAAAGCAAGCTGCTGTGACCTTTTGATGAATGCAGGCTCTTGTTCGCGTTCAAGCAAGAGTATGAGCTTATCGTGTGCGTAATCTTTGTCCAATTCAATTGGTGATCTTCCTCCAAAACTTTGGTGGACTTTTTAGCAACTAGAGATCAATTGTAAAAGTTGGTTTCTAATGCATGTAATTTTATTTAAATAGAAGTTTAGGTCGGAATAGTTAGAATTAGTATGACTTAAATTTTATGTTGCTGTGACTTGGAAGTTCTTTCTTCAAGTAATTATAGTGAAAGTTCTTTAAGTTGATTGAGTTGCATCTTGTGTGTTTACTATTTGGATTAATTTAATTAATATTGGAATGTTTTATTAGATAACAAGTTGCTCAAAAATTGCCATAAAAAATATTTCCTTAGTCTGATAAGTTGTTGGAAAAAATAAATTAATTTGTGTTGCTATAACATGATAAGGTGTTGGCAAAAATGAAAAATGTTATTCAACTGGTATTGCTATAGAGGGAGAAAGATGTTGTAATAAGAATTATGACAACATCAACATTGTGTCGCTATTGACTAGAGGGTGTTGCCATATAGTTAAAGCCAACACCAGGGCTAGTGTTGTTATTGAGTAAAAACTGTTGTCATAGAACCCTAAGGCAATATAAGACGGATGTTGGCATAGTTTTCTAAAATGTGTTGACATAATATCTAAGGCCACATGCAAATTTCCAACACCCTCAAAATTGATAAAAGTGTTGCCTTACGACTTATGGCTACATTTTTCATCATTTTTAACATTTTTTTGGATGTTGCTGAATACCATTTATGTGGTAGTGATAGCATATGATATTCAATATTAGTATTATTATTAAATATTTATTTTATATTTTAAATCTCATCATGACTCAGCACAAGCCTCAGAGACAAAAAAGAAAGCTACCAAAAAAGTCATTTCAGACTGAATCTACTCAAGAAGGACAAGATAGTCAAGGAAATAAGCTGAAGACGTTAAAGACCAAGAAGACATAATTTATTTGTTCAGACTAGAGGAACACTTCTTATCTTTGTACTTGTAATTAAGAAATATGGAATTGTATATGTGATCTAGAATGCATTTAATGTTATTTTCTATTTTCAGTACGTACTTTTTCTTATTGTCAGTTGAGTTATCCTTTAGAGGTTTTCTTGTCGAACTGTAACAAACAAATAGGGGGAGATTGTAAAGCATAATATAAATTAATATACAGTCAAGGAAATATACTCAACATGAAACAAATAGATAATATTAAATGTGAAGCACATGAACCCAAAAGATGAAGACTGGATAAATATAAAAAAATAAAACATGGAATTAATGAACTAAGTCCGTAACAGGTCATGGAAAGAAGTTCATTAACATGTTCAAGACTTCATGAAGAATACAAAGAACAAAGGACTAAGCGGCAATGAAATGTATTGGTTTCAGTATTGTAGATCAAGGGTTTCAATGTTTGAAGTAATGAATGACCTACAAGCTTTGTCAGCTCGGAATTGTAAGAAATTTGAGAGAATCCAATTCAGTGTTAGTCGTTTGCAAACCAAACCAGTTCACTAAGCGTCAGCATATCAGAAAATGATTAACTTACTCATTCAGAAGAAATCAGGTTGATACAGAAAAGAGTGAATCAAAAATGGGAAAGATTTGAGCTTTATTGAAGAACACTAGAAAAAGTTTTCAAGTATGGAAAATAATACTCTAGGCGTAACAAGGAAGAAAATACTCTAGTAAAGAATCCTTCCCCCCTTGGAGCAATTGAAGAAAGCTTCTAAGACATGAACTGTGTTTCCCTCTTGGCACAACATAAGCATCTCCTTCTTGGAACAACATAAAATAATTTTCTAAGGGATGAATTTTATCCCTCTAGGCACAAGAAGATTCTTCTCCCTAGGCGCAAGGAGACCTTTGTCCACTCTGGGCACAAGAATGCTCTTCACCCTCTAGGTGCAAGTAATATGAACTTCTCCAAGTCTTATAGCTTTTACCATAGGCGCAAGAAGAAGTGATAGTGTTCATTCGTGGCGCTAGTACTTGCTTTAGGATTACTTCATTGTTACAGTACCACGACAATTAACTTAGCTGTAATGAAGCCACGTAATTGAGACGGTAAAAATTCTACACTAAAGAAACATAATGATTAACTCTTCTCATTATCTTCTCCAACAACCAACTGCAACAAATACGAAAGCTCATTCAAGGCCATTTATTTTAAAAAGCTTGTATTTGCACTGTTACGATGCTAAATCTATTGTATCCAATCTTAGCCGATTAGAGTGTAGTAATCTCAGGGTTTATATTAATAAAATAATATATTCCTCGAAATTTTTTATGCATTTCTCGATTCCGTACATTGGATGAAGAACTTAAAATGAATTGAAAGAAATTGTAGGTATCGTATTCAACCCCCCTCTTCTACGATAGTTTAGGACTAATAGTTGCCAACTTGGTAAGAGAATATATTTTTAATCATGAAATGATACAATTACAAGATACAATAATATATCTATATGTATATGAGCTCAAATTTAGATATATGTGTATACTACTAGAGCTAAAAAAAATGATTTTCAATAAATGCAAGTTTATTTTTCTCGGATCTTGTGGTGTATACTCGAAGATAAACTTTAAAATGAGTATACTCGAATGTATTTATAGATAGTGTTAAGTTTCAAATATCTTAATAACACACAACGTTCTTGACCTAGTATCATGTGTATTTATAAATATGGTCACTTTAAATATAAATTTCGATTTATCTCTTTGATAATAGAGATGTTAAGAGTTAGTATATCTTTCTAATTAAGTATTGTATGTATTTATTAGTTTTTGTAAATTTTACATCTGTACAGTTGGATGGTCTAAAATTAATTTTTAGTAACTCACGAGTGTTATCCCCTAAACCCAACCCCTAAACATTAGCTTCAACCCTAAACCCCAAATCCTAAACCCTATAATATTTGACATGTTATAATATTACTTGGAGAATTTCTTTTATGATCAATTACTTGTTTGTATTTCTAATGTTATATGACGTAATATTTTTACAATTTTTAAAATTGATTATAATTTATCAAAATTTTTAATGATGAAACCAAGATAAATTAAATCTCTTGAGACACCATTGACACTTTTAACTAAAACTATTAATAAATAATATTTCACCTGTCAATTCGGGTTTGATAGTAATTTGATAAAATTTTAAACTTATTTTTTAATATTTATTATATTTTCCATCTCACTATAATGATAACAAATGTTAGGTCTTAAATAAATTGTATAGGGGTGAATACAGTTAAATTAATCAAATCAAAATAAAGTACTCAACAGATAAGAACAGTTTTTGTATTACTGAATAAAAACTGATTACAATACTCTCTCAAAGGATGAACATATATCCTTGAGAGCTGCTATGTTATGTGTATAATATATCAATGCACGATACATATAGTGTTTACCTAATATGTTCTTATATACTACACAACTACACAATCAATCTAGTAGATGTGTTACAAGTGAATAAGGAATCCTAATACATATCTCTAAGAATATATCTCTTTGTGATATCTCCTGATTTTTAGCTTGACAAACACTAACATGAGCAAATGATGATGACAAATACTGATCAGAAAATACTGATGATAAATACTGATGATGTCATCTTTGTCAAACTCTGATATCAGATGCTAATGGCAAACTCTGATAGTTATATACTAATATAATCAATTTCATCTAACAATCTCCCCCCAACTTGTGCATTAAGTAATTTATGTACAAGTTCTTAATTGATGATGTCAAACTATCTAAATGCAGAAATATAAATATATGTACAATCTTACTATCAGTGTATCAGACTTTATCTTCAGTCTTCAACTTTGGAAAAACCAGTAGCATCATCATGAATTCCTTAAGTAGATTTTCTTCAAGAACATTCAAATACATTTTCGTTCTCTGTTTGATATTCTTCAACTCATCAGTAGATTCATCATTTTAATAGATAGCTTCTATGGGGTCATGAATGTTGGATTTGACAAGTGACAAGTCATCTAGCTTCAGAAACCCAAATTTCTTACCATTTGAATTAAAAGTGAGAAATTTTATCCCAATAGAGGTAGTTACTCTAGCTCTTCCTATAAGTATATCAACAGTTGTACCATTTTCATCAATGTGATTTGGAATGTATTTTGACTTGATGAGCATTCCTTTCTGCTTCTTGGATACCAAGGCCTTTAGATAAGAAGACCACCTAACAGTTGTAGAGTTGATTACCTTTAGTAAAGTTGTGATATATTTCAACTCCTATCATGGTTTGTCTCTCATCTTTTCCTGTGAGACCTTCAACCTCTTTCCTGACTCAAAATAATACATCATCTTTTCTTTTGGCTTATTTGTGTCATACAAATCAAGCATAATTTGAACTGATATAATCTTCTGTAGAGCTTTGAACTTCACATTTTCACCTATTCCTGTCAGATTCCTTGGCTCCTTTAGAATTAAAGCATTTCCTGTATAATTATTAGCATTTGTAGATTGTGAATTACCACTGTAGATTTTGTTAATGGTCTCAAAAGAATTTCTCTTTGGTGCTAGTGTCTTACTTCCCCAATATAGCTTTTTCTTCTTTTCAAAAGTAGGTTTTGTCTTATCAGCTTTTGACCTCTCTGTATCAGAGTTTGAGTCTCCTTTAGGAATGGTGTGATCAGATTTTATCATTTATTGGTAAGTTCTATCTTCAACATGAGTAGTATCGGAGGTTGAAACAGGTTGAGCTTCAGCATTTATTTCTTCAACATGAGCAATGTCAGTGGTTGAAATAATTTCAAGATTTTCAGCCCAATCGGATCCAAGAATCACTTTTCTTTTCTTGTGAACCCGATTGGCTTCTTCTTCAATTACTTTACCTTCACCAGCATCATCATGAGCCTGACTTACTAAATAGAATTGATCTATCGGTGTTTGAGATTTAGGAGATGCTGATTTTGACTTTGATTTTTCACCAACCTTTTTTTCCCTTATACCTCCTATCATCATTTAAGATAGCTTGAGACCTAAGAGTAGGTCCTTCAGCATTTGCACTTGAGCTGAATTCCTTAATGACAATTCATTTATATTTTAGTCTGTGACTTCTTTTTCTTCTTCGAATGTCTTCAAATTAAGGTACACCAGAGTTTAAAAATTTCAGCAACTTAAATTCCTCATCCATAAATTTTAACTGTTCAATATCAACTTCATGATTTTCTTTATCAAATATCGTTCTACTCACCTCAGAATCAAAAGCTATAATTTTAGGATCCTTGTAGAATAAAGTGTCTTTCTTCCCTTTACTTTCAGAGTTTACATGAATTGAATTGCTTCAGCACCAGCTTCCACAACCCTTTCAGCCTAGTCATCATCAATATTTGTGACCGTCAGAGTTTGTCTTTCAGTGGTTGTCATAGTAGTCAATTATTTTATAACAGTTGTAGTTTTATTTCTTCCATCTCCACTAGTTTTTCCACTTCCACCTCTTCTTTGGACAGTGGACTTAGAAGTACTACTAGAGCCACAAGTTTTTCCACCCTTGTACCTCCCAAGTGCTTTTCCACCCTTATTTCCATCATTAGGGGCATCATCCCTATCATCAGCTTTTAACTGGAGTTGTTTGCAATTAGATTTAGAAATTATCTCCCCTATTTTGGCATCATCACCAAGCAGAAGAGAGACAATTAGCTCCATAGATTGTTGTACCTCATCCAAAATCCTAGACATTTTAGCTTGAGTTACTTCTAGCTTAGTCTGATTTGTGACGCCCTCCAAACCCGGGTCAGAAGTTTGGGGTTCACAACACAAACACATAATATATAAACTTGTTTATGAAATAATATATATGCAATGACCCTACCTTACACAACCACGGATCACAACAGGTTAAAGTATGAACACAAGCCACAACCTTATTTACATTACAACATACCAAATCCCACCTAATTTAACTTACATCTGATTAACAAACATTATTACAAACTTTCAAACTCAAAACTAAAACAAAAGTCTCCAGCTAGCTTGGACCAACTCAACCTGGAATCCTAGCTCACACACTGGTTTGGAGATCCTCGCTACCAACAACTTCTTTCAAAATTAAAATAATGATTTTTGGAATTTTTAAATACTAAAAATTAAAATTTTGAAGTTAAAATAAATAGAAAATATGATTTCTATAAATTTTCAAAACAGGAATCCTATTTTTCAAAATTCTGGAAACTACAGGGACTAAACTTCACCATCTTCAAAAGTCCAGGGACTAAACTAATCGTCGGAAAACTTTGGGGTTCGCCGGAGTTTACAACTACTGTACCCTCCGGCCACCACAAGATCTAGATATGATCTACAGGACACCATGAATCTATTCGTGCAATCAAAACAAACAAATAACCCCTGAGTTGGCCATAATAACTCGAAGAAAACTCGCTAGACGGTGTGTTCTTCTTTTCTCCGGCCAGCTCTATTCTGGTATCGTTTGTTCATCCTCTTTTCAAGCTCTACACGTTGGTATCAATCAATTTCACTAATAACGCCTAGATCAAAAACCCTAATTTCAATTGAAAACATACAAATTAAGAACCTAATTTCAATAACAGAGAACTAAACTCAATTTTGAACATGTTATTAAACTCCAAATTACTATTATGACATACCAAAGTGATCAGGATCAAATTCTCTACAACATGCAAGCATCAAATCACACAAACAACATCAAAATTAAAAATTCATAATTTAATCATAATTAATTCAAAAATAAGTAAAATTATAGAAATTAACCTGTTGATTCTGCAGGTGTATGGGCCATGAAACTTGATAGTACTCCTTGAGACCTTCATTTTGGTTACTAGAGCATAAAAATCCGACTTCAATAACGCCCTCAAATCTCTGTTTGATTATGAAGAACGCGATGGATTCTAGGGTTTTTCTCTGGAAACTATATATTTTACTGTTTAATTATGATTATCTGTACAAAATAAAATATGGTAAGGGCTATTTATATTTACGGAATATTGGTACCGCGGCCGCGCCAGGTCAAATTCCAGGAATCCTGTTTCTACTCTGATTTTGATCTGAAAGAAATCTAATATGCATGAGCTGCTATATAAACATAACTTATGTTCATTTTTCATAACATGACGTACCAGAGCTTAGGGAGAAGGTGTAAGAAGACCGTAGAGCACAATTCAACCAAGGCGAAGAGTATTTAATTTATTCTTGTGATTCTTTATTTTAAGTTGTAACTTTGGATGCTAGTTTTCTTACTTGTGAACCTATACTCTTGTTTCGTACTTGGTTTTATTATTTATTCAGTATAAAGACTACGTTTATTATACCATGCTTTCATCGAAACCCACGTTGATGATGAGTCCAATTATGGGCTAATCGTTATCGTGGGGTTCTAGCGGATTTATTTATGGATTTCTTTAGTTAATTTATTTCGATGCCTTAGTGTGTGGTGATTGTATGATATCCTAGTATTGGTTGTGCTTATTCGTCTTATGAGCATCGCGAACTTATAAGATAGCGTGTTAATCTCTAATGAAGCGAAAGTGAATTTAGGAGTTTGGAACTTTCCATGCTAGCATAGGTTCATGTATTTGATATGCATGATTCGTAGGTAATTTTAACCATCTTACTTGCCCTATGTAATCACGATAGATAACTTGTGCATTAAACCGTTACGTTGTCAAATTCTATAGACATATAGGGTCCCAATATAATTGGTGTCTATTCAGCTTCTATCTCTTTTGTGGATGTCTAGTAGTATGGCATTCGTACAATAAAAGTTGGCGTTTATCAGTTTCGTGTTATCTGATTAGTGTCATCACCATTGCATGCTAAGGTTAAGAATGAAAAGGCTATTGAATGAAGTATTTAATGAAGTTAGAATCCCATGTTGTGTCATATAGTATTCAACTCTCTTTGTTCTCTTAGTTTATGTTCTTTAGTATAATCTCTTGGTTAAGCGTAGTTAAAACAACCTTAATTTGTTATTCGTCTTAGCATTAAATAATTACCATACCATTGTTGCATAAATACATTGATTAAAATTTACCTAAACCAGTCCCTGTGGGAATGAACTAGAATTAATTCTATATTACTTGCGATCACGTATACTTGCGTGAATATTAACTCGTGTTCTAGCGCTAACAAGTTTTTGGCGCCGCTTCCGGGGACTTCAGTTTTAATTTTTAGTTTATGTGTTTGTCATCATTGGTCGTTAAAGTTCAGTGACTTGGACATTGTTACTTACTAAATTCCTTGTCGTGTTTCAGGTACTGTTAGATATATTTGATAATGTCATGGCTAATATAATTTATGTTTAGATTTCAGATCTTACTTAACAGGACAAATCAGTACTTAACCGTTGATCAGTACTTATACTGGAAGTCAGGACTTAAGGATATCAGTACTTATATTATCAGGAGATAATCATCAGAAGTTAGATATCAGAACTTAAGTGCTGAAGGACGATCATATAAGGACAGTAGCTGATTAAAGGAAAGAAGATCAAGATAAACATAAGAAGAGATATGCATGAAGAAGGAGTTCCGTGAAGAATGAAATACTTGGAAGAAAAGATATCTGATTGATATATTTTAGGAAGCAGAATTATATTCCATATCAATTAGCGATTATCTTGTAACTGTGTAGTATATAAACACAGACATAGGGTTTACACTAGAAGTGTTATCATATTCGAGAAGAATATTCATTGTAACCCTAGCAGCTCTCGTGATATTTGTTCATCACTGAGAGGTAACAGTTTCATACTGTAACCGAGTTTATTGTTTCAATAAAGTTTGTTTTCTGTTACTTAAGATTTTAAAGTTTGATTTGATTGTATTATACACTGTATTCACCCCCTCTACAGTGCGTGTGACCTAACAAGTGGTGAAGCTGAGAAAGAGACTTCTCAGAAGGATTCTGGAATCGGGGGAGCTAGGCTTCTCAAGAGGCTTAAATGAATGACAGTTCCTGAAACTCCCAAGGAATCCAAATCAACAAAGAGATACAAGAAACAGAGGGCACACAAGCCAGTTTCAGATGATGAAGAGGAAGCAGCTAAGGAAGGGGATCAGGAATCTCTGATCTCACTAGACAAGGAATTTGCTCCAGTCACTTCTTCTCCATCAACTCCATCTAAGGAAGCTGTTTCTGAAAAGGCTACCACCCCATCTGTGTCTCCTGTTGATCCAGGCACAAGTGCTGATATTGATGTTCAAAACTTGGTTGTGCCTGAATTAATTTTCTTAGAAGCTCCAACAGCAACTAATCCTTCCACAACACCTGTTACTGATGCTGTTCAAACTCCAGAGTTATCTACAACACCTTCTCTGCATCAAGATGCTGATGATCAGACTTTAGGTGAGCATCAGGATATGGCCGTTGATCAGAACTTAGAACAAGATCAGCAATTAGAGGATGCTGAAGCCTCCATTGCTACTCACACTGTTGTCTTATCAGAAGATACTGATTCTTTAAGTTCTGATGCTGCAAATGCTGGAGATACTGGTGATGCTGCTCCAACTGCAGATGCTGATGCAGCAGGTCCTTCAGGACATGCTCCTCAACAGACTATTCTAAAGTCTGAACTGGTTGAGAAGTTTGTTACCAGAGAAGCACCAGTACCTTGGAGTGAAACTCCTGCAGGACAGGAGTGGACTAAGGAATGGAACTCAGTTTTATGTGTTCCAACTGACAAGCATCTTGCTGAGCACTTGACTAAAGCTGATGAAATGTTAAATTATGATGATTTCAAAACCCAGCTTAGAGTCACTGCATTGAGTACTAAACATCTACAAGGTCTTCACTCAACTACTCATGCAGAGCTACACAAGATTCAGGAAGAATTTATCAAACAGGAACAAGTTTGGAAAATTGATAAGAAAAAGTTCTTCCAACCTACCTTTGACAGGATTGCTTATATTGAGAAGACTCAAGATCATCAACAAGCTCAGATTGATGATATTCTGAAAAATCAAGCTTCTCAGCAATCATAACTGACTGAAATCCAATCCTCAGTGGATTTGCTTATCTCTCTTCTACTACCTGCTGATGCCAAAAAGGGGAGAAAGTAATTAAGTCCAAATGCAAGACTGACAAGACACTGACAGGAAAGGATGATGAAAAAGATGATCAAGGAAACCCTGGAATGGGTAGAGGTCATAGTCAAGGTAGAAGATTCACATCAAGAAAAGCTGAAATCACAAGTCACAGGACAAGTTCTGATACTGGGAAAAGAATAAGTTCTGCTGCTGGTAAAAGGATAAGTTCTGATGAACTTTTAGATCTTGATGAGGAAATGTCAAGACAGTTATTTCTTCAGGAAAATCCAGGAATGGACTTGGAAAGTTTAATGGAAGAAGAAGCCAGGCTTAAATCAGAGAAATTCACATCTAAATCTGAAGCTTCTGGTAAAAAGCCACTTCCAAAACTCAAAGGCATTGTGATCAAAGAAAGGACACATACTGAAGCAACATTGGCTAGATAACAACCGCAGATAGATCCAAGATCCAAGGGTAAAGAAAAGGTTGGTGAACCTATCAAGGTTTATGTGCCTCCCGAGGATGAAGAAATTACTGATGAAAAGGATAATCTTGCTCTGACTTCAAGAAAAGTTCTTAAAACAACCTCTGACATGGCTCAAGTTGTTCAGAGTCAAGAAATTGTAAGTTCTGATATTCAGAAGAAGCAAGTAACCTCTGACATAGCTCAAGTTAACTTGATATCAGAAGATAGACCAAAGACACTCCTACCAGGATTCACTAAAGCAAAACAGACTCAACCTTTGAAGACTACTACAAGTGTTTTTGAAGCAAGAGTAGTTACTGGAAAGGAAGCAAGAGATAAAACTGGATTGGGAAGTGCTGATGAAAGAAAAATACATAACACTACCAATGATCCAACTTCCTTGAGTGAACCAGGTATTGGAGCAACTCCTGAGAGATTGAATCAACTGGAATCTGTACAGATGGTTTACCATACCTACTTGAAAGAATACATCTTGTTGTATTTCATGACAGATGGTAGGGTTTATCATATAAGACAAAATTCCATTCCATTGAAGTATTTTGAAGAATTGGAGCATGTACTATTCTTACTTCAAGTGGATGACAGAATAACAGGAACTGCTGCAAACTATTTGAAAGAACAGATTCAGAGACAGAAAAGGCTTTATTTTGTTAAGTCTGACAGCACATACGTTCCAAAGTACAGAGATCACAATGGTGATATAGTTGAAATGAAGCCCAACACTGCTAAGATTATAACTACCTTTCTGGGGTACAGGGCTGTTGAATTCAATCTTGAGTCTGATAAAGCTTATTTGATCAGACTGGATCAGGATATAAGAAAAGCAAAGATCAATGATCTCAGAGCTGCAATCTTTCAAATTGGTGAAGATACTGCAGAGCTTAAAGATGCCAAAAGGAGAATGATTGATGAACTCAGATATGCTGAGAAATGTTTGTTGAAGAACTATCTCAGAACAACTCCTGACATCAGAGAGATCAGATGATGAAGCCAAGTCGAAGATCTACAACTGCTTAAATTCTGATATTTGTACAGACTGAAGTTGTTATCAGAAGTTGAATATTGGTAAAGCTTTAAGGACTGTAAGTTGTAGTTATCTAGTCTAATTCTCATGCATTTGTACTTAATGTTTTTGACATCATCAAATATCTGTTAAACTTGTATATTATGCTAATTTACAAGTTGGGGGAGATTGTTAGATATATTTGATAATGTCATGGCTAATATAATTTATGTTTAGATTTCAGATCTTACTTAACAGGACAAATCAGTACTTAACCGTTGATCAGTACTTATACTGGAAGTCAGGACTTAAGGATATCAGTACTTATATTATCAGGAGATAATCATCAGAAGTTAGATATCAGAACTTAAGTGCTGAAGGATGATCAGATAAGGACATTAGCTTATTAAAGGAAAGAAGATCAAGATAAACATAAGAAGAGATATTCATGAAGAAGGAGTTCCTTGAAGAATGGAATACTTGGAAGAAAAGATATCTGATTGATATATTTTAGGAAGCAGAATTATATTCCATATCAATTAGCGATTATCTTGTAACTGTGTAGTATATAAACACAGACATAGGGTTTACACTAGAAGTGTTATCATATTCGAGAAGATTATTCATTGTAACCCTAGCAGCTCTCGTGATATTTGTTCATCACTGAGAGGTAACAGTTTCATACTGTAACAGAGTTTATTGTTTCAATAAAGTTTGTTTTCTGTTACTTAAGATTTTAAAGTTCGATTTGATTGTATTATACACTGTATTCACCCCCTCTACAGTGCGTGTGACCTAACAGGTACTCTAGCGAGCGTGTATGCATACGCATTCTCGGTCTCATAAGAGGACACTGGATCAAGCTGAGGAAGAAGTTATAATCGAGGAGAAAGTTGAAGAAGAAATCTTAGTTGAGAAGGAAGAAGAAGAACTTATTACAATGGGAGAACCAGAAGCAAATCCGAAGGCTTTGATGGACTACTCTCAACCAAAGATTAATGATATTCAGTCTAGCATTGTTCAACCAGCCATCTCGGCTAACACCTTTGAGATCAAGTCGAGCACGATTCAGATGATACAGAACTCAGTTCAGTTTGGGGGTTCTCCAATAGAAGACCCCAACGTGAACATCAGAGATTTTATCGAGATCTGTGACACTTTCAAGTTCAATGGAGTTTTTGAAGATGCTATTAAGTTGAGGCTTTTCCCATTCTCTCTACGGGATAAAGCAAAGTGCTGGTTACATTCTCTACCACCAGGGTCTATCACCAAATGCGAGGATCTTGTTCAAAAGTTCCTAACTAAATTCTTCCCTATGGCGAAGACTGCTATAATCAGAAACGCACTTACTCAATTTGCTCAGCAATCTGGAGAATCTTTATACGAGGCTTGGGATCATTATAAAAAGATGCTTAGAAAGTGTCCTCACCATGGGATGCCTGACTGGATGATCATTAACTGTTTCTATAATGGTTTGGGTGCTACTTCTAGACCCATGCTTGATGCAGCATCAGGAGGAGCCTTGTGGGCTAAAAGCTACGATGAAGCTTATGAATTGATTGAACTGTTTGCTGCTAATGAATACCAGTATCCTACTCAGAGACTATCTCAGGGAAAGGTAGTAGGAATTCTGGAGTTAGATACAGCTACTGCTATAGCTGCTCAGCTTAAGGCTTTGACGATGAAGGTGGATTCTTTGGCTAATTATGGAGTTAATCAGATCACTAGTGTCTTTGAGATTTGTGTTGGTGCCCGTGAGACGGAGCAGTGTGCTATTTCTAGTGAATTTGCTCAGTTCGTGAGCAACTTTCAGAGGTCGCAGCAGCCTGTGCCAGCCACATATCATCCTAACAACCGCAATCATCCTAACTTCAGTTGGAGCAATTCTCAGAATGCGGTTCAACAGCCTTATTAGCAGTATCCAGCAAAGCAGTACAACCCTCCTGGGTTTTAGCAACCGCAATATGCACCAAGACAACAACTCCAGCTGCAACAGTCTAATGAAAATTCTGAATTGGATGAGTTGAGGCTCATGTGCAAGAGCCAAGCAGTTTCTATCAAAACCTTGGAAAATCAAATTGGACAAATTGCCAATGCCTTGCTAAATCGTCAATCTGGTACACTCCCTAGTGACACTGAAGTGCCAGGAAAGAGGGAAGCTAAGGAGTAGGTAAAGGCAATTACATTGAGTTCTGGGAAGGTTGCGAATCCCGAACACTCTCAAGTTTTGGATGAAGAAGTTGTGGCTGAAGAAGAAGTATAGAAGGAAGTTGAAATGGAACCAAGGAAGATTACTGTTGAACACACTCCTCCCGAGGGTAATACAGGGGAGAAGCAGATCTATCCTCCACCTCCCTTTCCTAAGAGGCTGCAGAAGAAAAAGCTGGATAAGCATTTTGAGAAGTTTCTGGAGGTGTTCAAGAAACTTCATATCAACATACCTTTTGCTGAAGCTCTTGAACAGATGCCTAGTTATGCGAAGTTTATGAAAGGTATACTTTCTCGGAAAGTGAAGCTTGATGACTTAGAGACCGTTGCTCTCACGGAGGAATGCAGTGCTGTGCTGCAACATAAGTTGCCTCCGAAGCTTAAAGATTCTGGAAGCTTCACTATTCCTTGCACCATTGGTAAAGTGTCATTTGACAAATGCTTATATGACTTGGGAGCTTGCATCAATATGATGCCTTTGTCAATCTTCAAGAAGTTGGACTTACCTGATCCAAAGCCGACTTATATGACCTTGCAGTTGGCCGACCGTTCTATTACATATCCACGAGGCATTATAGAGGATGTCTTTGTCAAGGTGGATAAACTCGTCTTTCGTGCTTATTTTATAATTCTTGATTTCGAGGAGAATAAGAAAATTCCCATAATCTTGGGAAGACCTTACTTGGCTACTGGATGAACCTTGATAGTGTGCAGAAGGGTGAGCTCACCATGCGAGTACGGGATCAGGATGTAACTTTTAATGTGTTCAATGCTATGAAATTCCCTGCGGAAAATGAGGAGTGCTTAAAGGTGTAGTTGGTCGATTCTGTGGTTACTTTAGAACTTGATCAATTGCTAAGGTCTGATGCCTTAGAATATGCCTTGTTGAGGAATTTGGATAGTGAAGATGATGAAGGTGATGAGTAGTTGCAATATCTGGATGCTTCTCCCTGGAAGCGGAAGATGAATATGCTTTTTGAATCTCTTAGAATGGAGGAGCTGAAAAAATCTTCAAAGTGCCTCAAGCCATCTATTGAGAAAGCTCCTACACTTGAGCTTAAACCATTGCCTGAACACTTAAGGTATGCTTTTTTAGGTGATGCATCTACTTTGCCTGTGATTATTGCATCTGACCTTTCAGGTAGTGATGAGGAAAAACTCTTAAGAATTCTGAGAGAGTTCAAATCGGCAATTATATGGACTATAGCAGATATTAAGGGAATCAGCCCTTCTTATTGCTTGCATAAAATTCTGCTAGAGGAAGGTAGCAAGCCTACTATTGAGCAACATAGATGGATTAATCCAATCATGAAAGAAGTTGTGAAGAAGGAAATTCTCAAGTGGCTATATGTAGGGATCATCTATCCCATTTCTGACAGTTCTTGGGTGAGCCCAGTTCAGTGTGTGCCAAAAAAAGGAGGTATCACGGTTGTAGCTAATGAGAAGAATGAGATCATTACTACTCAGACAGTCACGGGGTGGAGAGTTTGCATGGATTACAGGTTGCTGAACAAAGCCACGAGAAAGGATCACTTCCCTCTGCCTTTTATTGATCAGATGCTTGACAGATTGGCTGGGCATGATTACTACTGTCTTCTGGATGGCTATTCGGGCTATAATCAGATTTGTATTTCCCCAGAAGATCAGGAAAAGACTACTTTCACTTGTCCATTTGGTACATTCTCCTTCAGAAGAGTTTCTTTCGGGTTGTGTGGAGCTCCTGCCACATTTCAAAGATTCATGATGGCTATCTTCTCTGACATGATTGGTAAGAATGTGGAGGTGTTTATGGATGATTTCTCTGTGTTTGGCGATTCTTTTGACGAGTGCTTACAAAATCTTGGCGCCGTTCTTAAAAGGTGTTTTGAGACCAATCTGGTTCTCAACTAGGAAAAATGTCACTTTATGGTGCGACATGACATTATTTTTAGTCACAAGGTCTCTAGTAAAGGTGTTGAGGAGGACAAAGCCAAAGTGGGGGTCATTGAAAATCTTTCTCCACCAATTTCTGTCAAGGGAGTTCGCAGCTTTCTTGGTCATACGGGTTTTTATAGGCGGTTCACCAAGGACTTCTCTAAAATCTCTAAACCCTTATGCAATCTTCTAAAGAAGGATGTCTCGTTCAAGTTTGATGACGAGTTCCTAGCTGCTTTTGAGTTCTTGAACAAGAGTTTGATCATGACACTGATAAGTGGCATTTTATACCACTTAGTACGTCTTATAATGGCTTAAATTGATGTCTTGAAATCAAGTATTTTGTGTATTTGATGCGTTTTTCTAGTGTTTGTGCATTTCAGGGTATTACTTGTATTTGTGGGGAGATTTCATCAAGAATAAGCCTTAGTATGTGTTTGGCATTGCAAGTGGGAAGTTAGGAGCATAATGCAGCGAAGAACGGGAGCAAAAAAATGAATTTTCCAGAAAGGTGTTGGGCGCCCGCTCAGCCTGGCTAGGCGGCCGCTCAGGAAGCTGGGCGCCTGCTCAGGATTGCTGGGCGGCCGCTCAGGGGTGCGAATTTAGAATATGATTTTTAGAGTTCTTGTTCTACTGGACTTCTGACTTCTTAGATGGCTGGGTTTTGTGGGGCTTCTATATGATTAGTTTTCAGAGACGTTTCACGTGTGTTGAATCGTGGTATTAATCGAGGAGCAAGGAGATAATGAAGAAGACCGTTTTAGCACATCGCAACGAAGAGGAAGCATAGTTCCTTGTGATTCTTTTTATTTGTTGTAATAGTGGATGCTAGTTTTCTTTGCTTTGAACCTATTTACTCTTGTGACGTACTATGGTTTAATAGAAGTAGTTTTATTAATTATTCTCGTGTGTTATTATCATGTTTTCATTTGAACCCATGGTGACGATGAGTTCAATCATGGGCTAATCGTGATCATGGGGTCGTAACAGATTTACTATGGAATTCTTTAGTTAGTTGTTTAATACCTTAGTTTGTGATGATTGTATGATATCTAGTATTGGTTGTGCTTATTCGTCTTGTGTGCGTCGTGAACATATAAGATAGGGTGTTAATCTCTTGTGAAGCGATGGTGGATCTTGAGATTTAGAACTTGCCATGCTAACATAGGTTCATGTATGAGTATGCATGATTAGTGGGTAACTCTAACCGTTTTACTTGCCCTGTGTAATCATAAGGAATAACTTGTTCTTAAATCGTTATGTTGTTAAATTCTGTAGACATATAGGGTCTCAACATAATTGATGACTATTCAACTTCTAACTTAATTGTGGATGTTTGGTAGAATGGTATTAGTACAACGAAAGTTGGCTTTTATTAGTTTCGTGTTGTTCGATTAATTTCATCACTGTTACATGCTAAGGGTAATAATGATAACTATTGAAGGAAGTAGTAATGAAGTTATGATCTCTTGTGTGTTTAATATTGTTAATTCAAGTGTCAATTAAGTGTTTAATTTTCGTAGTTAAATCTAGTTTATAATTAGTTAATCAATTTACGTGTTATTGTCTTGACATTGAGAAGTAATCATACATTGGCGAGTGAGTGTTAATTGAGCATAATTAGTCTGAGTCTCTGTGGGAACGAACTAGAAAGTATTCTATATTACTTGTGAACGCGTATACTTGCATGTATTATTAGCGTGTGTTTTTCGCCCAGACAAGTTTTTGGCGCCGCTGCCGGGGACTCGGCGTATTTGTTTAGTTTATGCATTTACCATTAGTGGTCATTAGGACTCATTGATTAAGACGTGTTACTTATTGTTTCCAATTGTGTTTCAGGTACTTTAGCGAGCGTTTATGCAAACACGTTCTCGTACTCGCAAGAGGACTTTAGATACAGCTGAGGAGACAGACTCAGTTCTTGATATTCCGGAGAAGATAGATTTTGAAGATTCAGATAAAGAGAGTGAGCAAAAAGAACCAGTAATCATGGGTGATCGTATAGTTTCGGAAGATCCAGCTCTTATGGACTTTTCTCGGCCAAAAATTGATGACATTCAGTCAAGCATCCTTCATCCGGATAATCAGGCTAACACTTTTGAAATCAAGCCGAGCACTATTCACATGGTGCAGAATTTTGTTTCTTTCGGAGGTGCTGCAACTGAAGACCCCAACATGCACTTCAGGAATTTTGTCGAGATCTGTAGTACATTCAAATATAATGGTGTGACTGATGAGGCTATCAAGCTGAGGCTCTTCCCATTCTCTCTGAGGGATAAAGCTAAGGACTGGTTACATTCTGAACCAGCTGGTTCCATCACTACTTGGCAAGATCTTGTGCAAAAGTTTCTGGTAAAGTTCTATCCAATGGCAAAGACTGCAGCTATGAGGAGTGCTCTTACTCAGTTTGCGCAGCAGCCTACAGAATCTATGTGCGAAGCTTGGGAGCGCTACAAGGAGATATTGAGAAAGTGTCCACATCATGGTATGCCTGAATGGATGGTGGTCACTGGTTTCTATAATAGTTTGGGGGCCCAATCTCAGCCCATGCTCGATGCAGCAGCTGGAGGCGCTTTGTGGGCCAAAAGCTATACTGAGGCTTATAATCTTATCGAAACTATGGCTATAAATGAGCATCAAAACCCAACTCAAAGGATGATGCCTGGAAAGGTAGCAGGTATTCTGGAAGTTGATGCAGCTACAACTATTGCAGCGCAGCTCCAAGCGCTGTCTATGAAGGTCGATTCATTAGCCACCTATGGAATCAATCAGATAGCTATGGTCTGTGAGCTTTGTGCAGATTCTCATGCTACGGATCAGTGTTCTCTTGTTAATGAATATGTTCAGTATGTGAACAATTACCAGCGACCGCAGCAGCCTGTGCCAGCTACTTATCATCCTAACAACAGAAATCATCCCAATTTCAGATGGAGCAATACTCAGAATGCTATTCAGCAACCATATCAGCAAGGCATAAGTAAATAGTTTAATTTACCTGGATTCCAGCAACCATAACAGTATACTCAAAGGTAATCATATCCTCAACAAGGAGGTGCTGCTCCACCTTCTAGTGCTGATTTTGAGGAACTCAAGCTATTGTGCAAAAGTCGGGCTGTTTCTGTCAAGACCTTGAAAAATCAAATCGGCCAAATAGCCAATGCAGTGCTAAATCGTCAACCTGTCATACTTCCCAGTGATACTAAAGTGCCAGGCAGGAAGGAAGCTAAAGTGCAAGTCAAGGCTATTACCTTAAGGTCTGTAAAACTTGCTGAGGCTGAAAAAGCAAAAGACGGAGAAGCTGAAGTTGTTGATGAAGAAAAGAAGCAAAAGGAGAAAGTGGCGGGACCAAGGAAGACTACTATTGAACACACTCTGCCTGAGGGTAATACATGGGAGAAATAACTCTATCCTTCACCACCTTTCCCTAAGAGATTGCAACAACAAAAACTGGATAAGCAATTCGGTAAGTTTCTGGAGGTGTTCAAGAAACTTCACATCAACATACCTTTCGCTGAGGCTCTAGAGCAAATGCCTAGTTATGCGAAATTCATGAAGAGTATTCTTTCAAGGAAGGTGAAACTGGATGACCTTGAGACCGTTGCTCTAACAGAAGAGTGCAGTGCTGTGCTGTAACAAAAATTACCTCCAAAGCTTAAAGATCCAGGTAGCTTCACCATTCCTTGCACCATTGGCAAGTTATCTTTTGATAAATGCCTGTGCGATTTGGGAGCAAGAATCAATCTGATATCGTTGTCTATCTTCAAAAAGTTGAATTTGCCTGATCTAAAGCCCACCTACATGTCTCTACAATTGGCTGATCGTTCTATTACATATCTACGAGGCATAATGGAGGACGAGTTAGTAAAGGTGGATAAGCTCTTCTTCCCTGCAGACTTTGTCATTTTGGATTTTGAGGAAGATAAGAAGATCCCCATAATCTTGGGAAGACCTTTCTTGGCTACAGGCCTTACCTTGATAGATGTGCAGAAAGGTGAACTTACTATGAGGGTGCAGGATCAGGATGTGACTTTTAATGTATTCAAACCGATGAAATTGCCTACAGAAGATGAGGAGTGCTTAAAGGTGATTTGATTGATTCTGTGGTAACTTCAGAACTTGATCATATGCTAATATCTGATGCATTAGAGAAAGCCTTAGTGGGGGAGTTTGACAGTGATGATGAGGATGGCAATGAGCAACTACAATATCTAAATGCTTCTCCTTGGAGGCGAAAGCTAGACATGCCATTTGAATCTCTTGGTACTTCTGATCTCAAGAATGCTGAAGGAAAGCTCAAACCATCTATTGAGGAAGCACCTACTTTGGAGCTTAAACCATTGCCTGAACACTTGAGGTATGCATTTTTAGGTGATGCATCTACTTTACCTGTTATTATTGCATCTGACCTTTCAGGTAGTGAGGAGGACAAACTCTTGAGGATTTTGAGAGAATTCAAATAGGCTATTGGATGGATTATAGCAGATATTAGAGGGATCAGCCCTTCGTACTGCATGCATAAAATTTTGCTAGAGGAAGGTAATAAGCCAACTGTTGAGCAACAACGACGACTTAATCATATCATAAAAGAAGTGGTGAAGAAAGAAATTCTGAAGTGGCTGGATGCAGGAATCATATATCCTATTTCTGACAGTTCATGGGTGAGCCCTGTGTAGTGTGTACCGAAGAAATGAGGTATTACTGTGGTAGCAAATCAGAAGAACGAGCTCATCCCCACTCGAACAGTCACAAGATGGAGGGTATGCATGGATTACAGAAAGTTAAACAAGGCCACGAGAAATGATCACTTTCCTCTTCCATTTATTGATCAGATGCTTGACAGGTTGGCCGGTCATGAGTATTATTGTCTTCTGGATGGCTATTCGGGGTATAATCAGATTTGCATTGCACCAGAGGATCAAGAAAAGACTACCTTCACTTGTCCATTTGGCACATTCGTTTTTCGCAGAGTTTTGTTTGGCTTATGTGGCGCACCTGCCACTTTTCAGAGATGTATGATGGCTATATTCTCTGATATGATTGGAAATAATGTCGAAGTGTACATGGACGACTTCTCCGTCCTTGGGAATTCGTATGATGAATGTTTGAATAATCTTCGTTCGGTGCTCAAAAGGTGTGTGGAAACTAATTTAGAGGATATATTCCCTAACACTCGTTTAATCATTTTGTGCCAGAATTTTTTTTTTGTTCTCTGGATTTCATTTCCTTCAGAAATATCAGCTTTGAAATCTTTTCAGTTTATTCATTTGATTTTGAATTCCTTTTATATTCTTTTATTCTGACTGAGATGAACAACCCTAACTATAGGGGACACAAGGTATACCTGTCTGTGTCATAGGAGTTGGATGGGATGCCATCACTTGTGTGTGTTGTGAATACATGAAGGTTAACAACCTTTAGTACTGTCTTAATTTAGACACGCAATACCAAGTTCATTTGATCATACCGATCTCTCAGTTATTCTCCTATTTCAACAATACATTTTCTCAAATTCAGATTTTGTTCTGTTTTGGTATTGAATTCTTTTCTTTTTGAAATTCCATGATTTTATCATCCCAAACATTCGAAGGTATGCCAATCAAGTTAAGTTGAGTATCCTGGTCAAGTCAAAGTAAGGCGATGTGATGGAATTACGAAGGACGATAGTGGACTGCAATGCGATTAGAATATCAATGGCATATAGCGAAGTCAATCTGTTCTTTTATTTCTCTCTCTATCTTTCTTTCTTTTCTTCTCTCTATTCTTCTTTCTCGCGATCAGTAAAAGTGATTCTATTGAGGAATTGGTCAAAGGATGTAGACGAAACAGTGGTACACAGTGAAACTCCTGTAAAAGTTTTATTATACAAGGAATCCTTATAAGGGGGGTAGATTGTGATATCCCGTATTTTCAGAATTATTATTAGTAATATTTGAATATGTTTATGTGATTTTCTGATTTAGAAGGAATAAAATGGTGGATATTTTATTCCTATTTGAAGAGTTTGTGTTAATTAAATGGTAATGTGCTAATTGTTGAGTGTTATATCGATTCTTGTTAATATCTGAAAATATTTCCTTAAATGTATTATTTTCAAAAGTTTATTTAAAAACCGATCATTTTATTGATATCAGTAAATTGAGTTCGTTTAGTAATATTAAGGATTGGATGGATATTCTGTCTGCTATGTGTTGTATGTAATATTAATTGTGTGGGACTCAGTTGTGATTGAGGATTATTTGTATTATTAATTACTGAGTCGTATCATTTTGTTTTTGTCTTTAAAAGTGATTTTATTGAAAATTTAATTTCATAAATATTTAAATTAGCTTTAAAATTATTTTTATGACTTTGTAATTACAATAATTATTTTTGGGATTTTATAAAATTTAGAAATCAATATTTCATCAATTATTTAGCCCTATATGATTTTCTGATTTCATTTATTTGTAAAATCCGTATTTACTTCCAAAATTCTTCAAAAATTACAAAACTCATATTTATTTAAGTTTGGAATATTCTGAGAATTTTAAAATTATTTTGGGAATTTTTAGGATTAATTTTACTCGCGCGTTGAATCGTTTAATTGCTAAAAGCGGGTATAAATTGCATTTCAAAAATTATTTTAAAATTAAGAAATTTATGTTTTTATAAACTTTCGGATATTTGTAACATTTTAAGACTATTTTCATGATTTTTTAAATTTATTTCAAGTGCAGCTTGGTTCGTTAATTGTAAAATGCGGGTATAGCGCATGAGTCAAAACTGTTTTAAAAATTATGAAAATTTTATTTTATTAGTTTTTAAATATTCCGAGAATTTTAAAAGTATTTCGGTAATTTTTCAAGTTAATTTTACTTGCAAGTTTATCCGTTAAAACGCAAATTGCGGGACAAAGTTAAGGCTGCAAATGAGGGGCAGGCACGTGGCAGCTGCCTACCTCCTTTGTTGAGCACGTAGCTTATGTTGGCTAAAAAAAAACAAAAACACAAACCCCCAGTACCCCCACCCCCAGCACCACGCACCACCCCACCCCCTCACCCCCAATCCCCTCCCTGCCGCCTGTGCTCCCCTGGTCATCCCCCTTCCCTTTCCTTCATTTATGTCTCTCCTCTCTCTCTCTCTCTCGTATGTATTTAATTATTTTTGATTTTCAAAAATTCATATCTTACAAACAGTTCGTCCAAATTTCAATTATTATATATATAAACGATCAGCGCTTCGATACCTACGCATATGTATATATATTGCAAGGTTTTGAGAAGAAAATTTGCGGGACATATTTCCGTTTTAATTTATTTTCGGGACATTAAAAAGGAGTATGACGGTGGTGATTACTCCACATGGCATCTCAGCGTGTATACGTTTATGGATATTAATTTCGGATTTTTCGGGAGATATTTTGCGGACATCAGATTTTCTCTTCGGGTTGATCAAAAATTTATTTTGGGTAATGATTCCGAAATCCCGCCTTCGTACTTGTGTATATTATAGCATGTTGGTGTTTATATATTTATTTCATAATTTTTAGAAATTGTTGGAGAAGTCACTTTTGATCCGAGTTTTGGTTCAGGTGGCCGTGTTATTCATTTCTGGAGTGTTTATACGCGTAAATATAAAGTATTGTATTGATTGTTGGTTGTGTCAATATGATATCGACTGGCAGTCCAAGAAATAGAGGAGGTGCTGTCCAATTTCCAAGAAAATATTATTTTTTTAGTTCTGAAGATTATTATTTTTATTATTATTCAAAAATAAATCCAAATTATTTAGTTTATGAATTTTAATTGATTATTTAATTCGGGTTAATTATTTCTTATGATTTAAAAATTCCGAAAAATAGTTCGAGCTTTAAAATATTATTTTAAATTATTTTCCAGGCTCAATAATTCTTATAAAATTATTTTCGGGTGTTCGAGCACTATTATTTAGTTATAAAATGATTCGGAGACCCGTTTTAATTCCGAAAAATGTTCAAAAATTCATAATAAATAAACCGTTCGTCCGTTTAATACAAAACGAACACCTCTAGACTCAGAAAAAATATTCCGCTTTCAATAAAAATACTTTCGAGACCTAAATCCTTTGGTTTCGAAAGGTCGCTTGTTTTACAAATCATTATGAGTCAATTATTGATCGATAAATCATTTTTTTGACCCGATTTCTGTTTTAAACGTACCGAGTCGACCCTTCTTATGAACCGAGTATTATGTGATATGAATTATGTGATATATGAGTTATGTGCTTATGTGCTATATGAATTATGTGTGTATGTGGATCAAGGGTCCTGTGTTTGTTTGTTATATTTATGTGTGGGTTATCGTATGGGTAGTCGATAGGCTTTTGACGCGCAGTTCATCGAGTGATTATCGTTTAGGCGATTAAAGTGTATCTTTTAATTATAGATGCGGATCGTTCGAGTTGATCAGGACAAGACGTTGGATAAGGAATGAGATGGAATGTCATTGGATATCTGGCTTCTAGCAATCGCAGGAGCAACATATTGATGGAGTGTTGAAAAGAAATATGGTGATGTTTTGAGACAGAATGTCAGGATAGATGCGTCTTTACGAGTGTGACTAACTACTAAAACCCAAAGGCAAGTATCCCTATCATCACTTATTGTTCAAGTGATATTTATTTTAAATCTTTTGATGCAAGTATTGCTTTCCCCATTCTCAGTTTAGAATCGATAAATGTTTTACATATCGCTGAATTAAATAATTCTGTTATGCAAATACTCGTCTGCTGTTCTATGTTAAGAATAGTCAAGTGATTTTACTTATTCAATTATCGGATTTATAAATGTTTTGGATTTTGAGAAAAGTGATTTGGTTGCGAATATTCCTACCCAAGAATTGGGGGAATAAAATTATTTTAGGTGTCAATTATTTTGACCCCATTTCAATAAAAGGTTTTAAGATTGGATCATAATTGCGTAAGTGACCGGGACGGACGGTCCAGCGGAGGGCTATTTCCAAGTGCCATATGGAATATTATGACACAATTTTTGCCACAGACAGGTATATTGCCTTTTGTTTGAGTACTCGTATTTTTGGGGTCACGTTTCTATGAATCATGACCTTGTTCTATCACACGGGCTGATCAGCATGTGATAGTACGTCCGTCAGAGGATGATCCTAATCTAAATTATCATATCATTTTTGATATTTATAGAATAAATGATTTATCAACTGTTTCTGTTTTGGAATAATGGTGAAATGTAGTTTTGATTCAGATTCAGATTTATGTTGATACTTACGTTGTTGTTAAATACCAAAGGTGGTATTAGTATAGATGATTGATGTTGACTTTAGTATGGGTGTTGTGAGCATCAAAGTTTGTATTGATATCTAATTTGATATGACAGCAAAATAAGTATTAATTTGAAGAGTTCGGTTCTGAGTAAAGTTTATGATTCAATCCATAATTATTATTTCTTGTTATTATTGTTTACGATATTTCCGTAAACACTATTTTACGAGTTTGATTCTCGTCAAGATTCAAAGTATTGCTGAATCATTTCGCTCGGAAATATCAAAATGGTTTTGAATACAGTGAGAAACAATTATCCGATTGTTTATTAAATTTTCTATTTCAGCAATTATGATTTTAAATGTTCTACTCTAATGCAGATGTCAGTTTTATATCAAAACGACCTTATATTCGCTATAATGATCTTGCTGAGCATTTCTTTCGCTCATACTTGCCTGTTTTCAAATTTAACCTCCAGTGAGGATTAACTTGCGCTGTTTAGCTGCGTAATACGAGGAAGCAAAGAAGAAGCTTTGGGAAGGTGGTTGGTCCAGGGTTTGCAGACTGGTGTAAGTTTTATTGTGTAAGTTATTTATATTAGATTATATTATAGTTGTATATTTTATTTGGGCCTAGTATACTTCATTTCAAAGTTATACTAGTGGGTTTAGTTTTGAGTTGGAATTTATTGGAAAGAGTTTTAAAAGAAAATGAAAAAAATTATTGATGGAATTTGGAATTCTTGTTTCTAGAACTGTAACCTTAAAAGATCTTGGATTAGTTTGGGGTCATTTTTGCTAAATATCTTCCGCTGGCATTTAATTATTGATTAAACAGGTTGATTTGGATTGCGATTTCATAGTGACGACCAAATCTTCTGACCCCGGTTTTGGGGGCGTTACAGGGGGTATGTTGAGTGTCATTTATGTCATCTTGTAACGCTCCTTAAAGATTTGAATTGGTGTTTTGTACTCAATTTGTTGGTGTTTTTAACATGTTTTTGTAGTATTTTGCATTTTAGGCTTATATCAGGAATTCAGATTATCTTGCATTATTTTGATGCTAATATGGTGTTAGGATGGTGTCACGAAGATTGCTCATGAAAAGACCAACTCAAACCATCAAGAAAAGAAGAATTCAGGATTTTCTCCCATGAGTCAGTGTGTCCGCGCCGTAGTAGCACGCGGCCGTGCCAGGATTGGTGAAGTACAACACGCCCGCGCTGGTGAAGCGCGCGGTCGCGCCGGGTCGAATTCCAGGAATCCTGTTTCTACTCTGATTTTGATCCGAAAGACTTCTAATCTGTATGGATGCTATATAAACATAACTTATGTTCGTTTTTCATAACAAGACGTACCAGAACTTAAGGAGAAGGCGTAAGAAGATCGTAGAGCATAATTCAACCAAGCCGAAGAAGATCTAGTTTATTCTTGTGATTCTTTGTTTTAAGTTGTAACTTTGGATGCTAGTTTTCTTACTTGTGAACCTATACTCTTGTTTCGTACTTGGTTTTATTATTTATTCAGTATAAAGTCTATGTTTATTATACCATGCTTTCATCGGAACCCACGTTGATGATGACTCCGATTATAGGCTAATCATTATCGTGGGGTTCTAGATGATTTATTTATGGATTTCTTTCGATGCCTTAGTGTGTGGTGATTGTATGATATCCTAGTATTGGTTGTGCTTATTCGTCTTATGAGCGTCATGAACTTATAAGATCGCGTGTCAATCTCTAATGAAGCGAAAGTGAATTTAGGGGTTTGGAACTTGCCATGCTAGCATAGGTTCATGTATTTGGTATGCATGATTCGTAGGTAATTTTAACCATCTTACTTGCCCTATCTAATCACGACAGATAACTTGTGCATTAAACCATTATGTTGTCAAATTCTATAGACATATAGGGTCTCAATATAATTGGTGTCTATTCAGCTTCTACCTCTTTTGTGGATGTCTAGTAGTTTGACATTCGTACAATGAAAGTTGGCGTTTATCAGTTTCGTGTTATCTGATTAGTGTCATCACCATTGCATACTAAGGTTAAGAACGAAAAGGCTATTGAATGAAGTATTTAATGAAGTTAGAATCCCATGCTGTGTCATATAGTATTCAACTTTCTTTGTTCTCTTAATTTATGTTCTTTAGTATAATCTCTTAGTTAAGCGTAGTTAAAACAACCTTAATTTGTTATTCGTCTTAGCATTGGATAATAACCATACCGTTGTTGTATAAATACATTGATTAAAATTAACCTAAACCAGTCCCTGTGGGTACGAACTAGAATTAATTCTATATTACTTGTGATCACATATACTTGCGTGAATATTAGCGCGTGTTCTAGCCCTAACAAAAAGTTATAGTATACATCTTTGATTCATTCGGCTTGCAGATTTTGACCTCCAATTCCAATTTCTGAAATTCTTCATATAACTCTTCTGGTACTGTCAACACATTCAATCTCTCCTTTCTGCTTAACACGTCTGCCACTACATTTGCTTTTCCTGGGTGGTAATTAATCGTGCAATCATTGTATTTGATCAACTCCAACCATCTTCGTTGTCTCATATTAAGTTTCTTCTGTGTGAATATGTACTTCAAACTCTTATGGTCCATATAAATCTCACATTTGTTTCCGTATAGATACTGTCTCCAAATTTTCAGGGCGAATACTATTACTGCTAGTTCCAAGTCATGAGTAGGATACTAATGCTCATGAAGTTTCAGTTATCTAGACGCATATGCAATAACTTTATCGTGCTGTATCAGAACACAACCTAATCTCTTATGAGAAGTATCGCTATAGATCACAAACTTTCCTTGATCATCTGGAAATGACATATCAGGTACCGTGATCAATCTCTTCTTCAACTCCTGAAAACTTTCTTCACACTTCTCGTTCCATACAAACTTCTCATTGTTCTTGGTAAGCTTTGTCAGAGGTGTCACAATCTTCGATAAGTTTTGAACAAATCTTTGATAATACTATGCCAATCCTAAGAAACTTCTCACTTCTGTTGGCGTTTTTGGCCTCTCCCAATTCATAATAGCTTCAATCTTTGTCGGGTCCACTTTGATCCCTTTGTTATTGACTATGTATCCTAAGAATTGAACTTCTTACAACCAAAACTCACACTTTGAAAACTTAG
Organism: Apium graveolens; assembly: GCF_009905375.1. Taxonomy (NCBI): domain Eukaryota; kingdom Viridiplantae; phylum Streptophyta; class Magnoliopsida; order Apiales; family Apiaceae; genus Apium; species Apium graveolens. Next base: position 227,854,963 of record NC_133653.1, on the reverse strand, counting down.
CATACAACTTCTCCTTTCTCAAAATTTCTAAAGTTATCCTTAAGTGCTCCGCATGGTCTTCCGTTGATTTCGAATAAATCAAAATATCATCTATAAACACAATGACAAACTTGTCCAAATATTCCTTCAAAAATTCTGTTCATCAAGTCCATAAATGTTGTTGGGGAATTCGTCAATCCAAAAGGCATCACTAAAAATTCATAATGATCGTACCTCCTTCTGAAAGCTGTCTTCGCTACGTCTTCATGTTTAATCTTCAATTGTTGATACCCGGATCTCAAATCAATCTTAGAAAAATACTTTTCTCCTTTTAGTTAATCAAAGAAATCATTGATTCGACGTAATGAATACTTATTCATGATAATAAGCTTGTTGAGCTCTCGATAGTCGATACATAATCTCATGCTTTCATCCTTCTTCTTGACAAATAGCACCAGTGCAACCCATGTGGACATACTGGGTCTAATCACTCCTTTTTCTAACACTCTTGCAATTTCTTTTCCAAAGTGCCATTCTGTACGGGGCCTTGGACACTAGTTCCGTTCCAGGTGATAAGTTGATCGCGAACTCAATTTCTGGTAACTCGTCTGGGAACACATCTGGAAATTTATTGACCACTGAAATATCTTCAAGTTTTGCTGGCTCCTGATTTCTATCTATCACATAAGCAATATAATGCTCGCATCCTTGTCGCAGTAACTTCTTAGCTTGAATCATTGTTAAGAACTTCTTTACTTGCCTTTGACCTCTAAAAGCTACCACTTTCTCAAACGGCTTCCTCAAAATTACCTTCTTGTTACGACAGTCTATCTGAGCATCATGCTTAGATAACCAGTCCATACCTAGAATAACGTTAAATTATCCTAACTTAAATGATATCAAATTCGCATAAAACTTATTGCCAGAAATCTCAATCTCACAGTCCGTACACACTTGGTTAAGAGATACACGCTCTTGATTGGCTAATTTTACACTCATAACCTCATTTAATAATTCGACTGGATAATTTAACTTATCAACAAAATCTTGAGAAATGAATGATCGAGTTGCTCCCGAATCTACTAACACTTTAGCACATAAAGAATTCACACTAAGCGTACCTGCCACAATATCCGTGTCCTGAATAGCATCCTTCACAGAAATATCAAGCTCTAGAATGCTCAGTCACTATTGGTGTAGATCTTATGATTCTCAGCGCATTACTGAATGGGGCTGGTGTTTTACAATCCTTGGTTATATGTTCGGGCTTCCCACACTTGAAACATGTAAACCCAATTGCCGGAACCTTGCCTGCTTGATTCCTGGTAGGTTAATCCTTATTTGTTGGCTCTCTGGCTGATTGATAATGGCACTCCCTTGAATAGTTCCCCTTCTGGTTACATCTATAACATACCACATTTAACTTATTGAAAACTCCTCCATGTCTCTTTCCACATACCTGGAATTCTGGTACAGCTAGCCTTTGCTAATTCAGTTGGTTTCCAGTGGATGGACGGTTGCCTTGTCCTCCGTCGCTTGCATTTTGCTTCTAAAATTAAAATTCCTTTTTGGCTAAAACTTTCATTTCTTCTGATTACCAACATTTGGAAACTTCCCTTCTTGTGATTGTCCTTCATTTCCCTCAAACTTTCTTTTCTTACCCCCCTTCCCCTTTTATGACATTTCACTTTCTGTCTTCGCAATCATAGCTTTCTGTACTACTCCTGCATACGTGTCCAACTCAAATATAGCTACCTTCCTTCTGATCCATGGCTTAAGACCTTGCTGAAATCTCTTGGCTTTCTTCCTATCAGTGTCTACACATGATGGTACAAACCTAGACAATTTTTTTAACTTACTTTCATAGTATGATACTGACATATTACCTTCCTTTAACTCTAAAAACTTTAATTCCATTTGATCCTGAACAAACTGAGGAAAATACTTTTCTAAGAATAACTCCTTGAATCTATCCCAAACAATAACATATGTACCTTCCAATGTCTTAATAGTTTTCCACTAATAGGTGGCCTCATTCTTCAGATAGTAACTCGTAAACTCCATTTTCTGTTCCTTTATTACCTTGACTAAAACAAATGAATTCTCAATCTCCTTTAACCGAACTCTTGATTCAATTGGATCTAAAAAACCTTTGAATTATGGTGGATTCACCACCTGAAAAGTCTTAAAAGTTACATGGGGATTGGCATGTCTTTATTGTTCTTGATTCAGGTTGATTGTCTGTTGATCCAAGATCCGAAGAATCTGGGCTACAGTTGGGTCTATAGGACCTGGATTTGCATTCTGGTTATTGTTGTCTTGGCTGTTATTGTTGGTTTCTTCATTCTGGTTGGTAGAACGGGTATTTCTTCCGGGAGGCATCTTCTGTAAAGAATCAAACAACTTATTTAGCCTTTAAATCAAAACCTTTTTATGAAAAGTTGTTGGTAAAATAAAAGTATTTATTTTTAAAAACATTTTCAATTATTGAACTAAATAAATTGCATTCTTATTTACAGAATGTAAAAATCAAGGGGAAAGGGTACTCACAAGAGTTTATAACGGGTGCAGTAAGTAAAGTAAGATAAAACATGTATAGTAATGTAAATGATAAAGTTGGAAAAGGAAAGGTATTGATATATGTGCCAAAGTCTGGTAGTACAAGCACGAAATGCTTAGCAAAAGAAAAAGGTACAAAAGGCCTACCCACTAGTCAACAAGTCTAGTCTATATATACAAACCAAAAATATGCGGATACACACTACACACTAATATACATATAACTGTTACAATAGCTCTGTCATCTAGCTCCATGGAAACTATGATCCCCCAAACCTCGCAAGCTCCTCTAATATCTCTCTAGCCCACTCCAAAAGAGCACATGGGGCCGCATACTCACAAGTAGCTCCATGTAGTCTAGCCTCAGCTACCCTCCGGGTCACATGAATCTCACTCCTAAGCTCCCACGCACTCATGTCAACATCTATGGTCCTCATAATGTACTGTAGCTCCTGAATCTGTGCCAACAGGGTCTCTCACTCCAAAAGAAGAGCCTCAAACTGATGGTATGGAACAGGGTATGGAGTAAACTTGAAAGATAAACCTGCAACCAAATGTCCGATAGAGTCAGTACCAGCAGGGGGGTCCTCAGATAGGTGGTCTCACATCAGGGGGTGGAGGAATAACTCGAAGAGGTGCTAGGAGGTAGTATGGCTAACACTGGTGGAAGAACAGAGCGTGGATCAGATCTGGGTGTAGATGATGGTCCTCGAACTGAAGGCTCCGAATGATCAGATGGTACAGGAATGATAGGACCCGCAATCGCTGCTATCTAAAAATCAACATCACAAGATAAGAATCTCAAATCACAACACGAATCATACCAAAAACCTACTATACTGTCGCACTCAACCTCTTGACGTCCTATCTTTCTATTTCTTTCTCCTAATCCTAACACTCTACCCATTCCCGATAATCTAGGCTTGTGTCAGTGACTTGTAACCTATAACTATGATACCAAACCTGTGACACCCTCCAAACCTAGGTCAGAAGTTTGGGGTTCACAACACACACACAATATATATCAATCTGTTTATAAAATAATATATATGCAATGACCCTACCTTACATAACCACGGATCGCAACAGGTTAAAGTATTAACACAAGCCACAACCTTATTTACATTACAACGTACCAAATCCCAACTAGTTTAGCTTATATCTGATTAATAAATATTATTATAAACTTTCAAACTCAAAACTAAAGCAAAAACCTCCAGCTAGCTTGGTCCAACTCAACCTGGAATCCTAACTCGCACATTGGTATGGGGATCCTCGCTACCAACAACTTCTTTATTAACTGGAAAAGAATATAAAGAGATTCGCAAGAGTGAGCTAACTAGCTCAGCAAGTCACAGTGATGATACTGAGATTAAACAATGATCAAATGAAATGATTTAAGGAATCAAGTTTCTTGTTAAGCAATTATTAGAATTGGATATTAACTTTTATTTTAAAAACCAAAGTTAGGTTGCTGATCAGTCATACACTAACCCTGAACAAGGCACACAAATCTGCTCTATATATTGGATCCAAGGCACACATTGGCCTAAATGACCACGAATTTGGTCTAACCACGGATCTGGTCTATATTTAGAAAACCATCTAATTCTATAATAACAACATAAAAAATAATTTAATTCAATGAACAGAATCAAATACAATATTCTTATCAAAGCATAGGGTGATTTTTAAACACCATAAATATATAACATGTAACGCCCCCAAATCTGGGGTCAAGAATCTAGGTCGTTACGCAATCCTTAAATCATGTGTAACCTGCATTAACTCAATAATCCAAAAATTCCATATCACAGACCCCCAATCTCACACACTCATAAGTTATAGCCTTAGAACCGACGTACAACAAGTATCATCTATTATTAAAACTCAAATGTACTTTACAGGATCTCATACAATTATTCATAACCTCTATATGAAGTTACAATAACTACGACTGATATCTTATACCTATCTGATACTCTGGCACACCTGAGAAAAAGCTACCAGGGATTATCCTCATGACTGCGAGCGACTAAGTCCCACACCGGCATACTGGTTATCTGTTGTGTTGTGTCATTTAAAAAGAAAGCAAGAGTGAGCTATAATGCCCAACATAATAATGCACAGTATGAAAATGATTGTATGATAAACTCTCGTAAACATCATATATGATAATTAGTTTTTTTTCAGAAATAGTTTTACTTGGTGACACAAACCTTCTCATGAAAACAATTCTTTAGTGGATTTTATTATCCTGCGAATACCTTAATGGTAAACCCAGCACCTAGGCTTGGGTCACGGTATTGCATCACAATTCCAATTGGAAGAATAGGACACTCGTTGGAGCCACCGTATATGATGATCAGTCGTATTACGATAAAAATAACCTTTTCTACTAGTAGAAGGACGACACCTTCGTATCCCGGTTATCACCCTTGCCGCATACGGGCTATGTGTCCTCATTTCGGGTATACACACACTTCGCAGGTCCTTAGGTACATATTATACCGTCTCCTACGGTACCAGTAGTCTATCTAATACACGAAGTACTTGGATCCTACCCCTCCCTTGTCCTTTAGGAAATCCTATCATATTCCGAGAACTCGAACCACATCGAAGTTCCCCCAAGCGTTTTGCTTGTTGATAGGCGTAGATTTACTTTATATATATATATACTTCCGAAAGTTTTCGGAGGAAGTACTAAAGATGTGAGTTGACCGTTGTCAACAGATAATTAGATAAGGGGGAGTTCTTTTGAAGCTATATTCAAAATATTTAAAATAAGTCGAGATAATATTCTCCGACGTTCTGAAATTATCCGATTGATTTTTCCGAAAATCAGAAAGTATTTTAAATCAGGATCTATGATTTTTAAATCATAAATAAACCCTTTAATGAATAATAGATAATTAAATGATAATCGATAAATAATTAAACCTCGAAGGAGTTTACCTTTAAAAGAATAAAATAGTATTTCCCAACTAATTTATGTTTAATAAATTAATAAATTTTAATATTTAATCAAGATTGAAGTAAATATTTACTGGAGAATACTTCTCCCTAATAATTGAATAGTAAGTAAATATTTCTTGTCCAAACGATAAAGTATAGTTGAGGAAATACGATCTTTGGAAATCGTTTTAATAAAAGTTCGTGGTGTTTAATATTTTGTAAGTGGACATTGATTCCCTTGGAATAAAATAATTACGGATTTTTAATCGTCCAAAACATTTCCGGGATGATTCCCAGGTTAATATTTTATAAAACAAAACTGACCGACACTCGGTCTTACGACTTATACATCACGCTCTACTGTAGCGTTAATATTCTTAATAAAATACCTCCCGAATACTTCCGGGTTTTCATAAGCTTACACCGACGGACTCTCGGTCTAAACATAACATTTCGAATTCGGTTATGAACATATACTAGAAATTATAAACAATTGAGTAATGTAATACATCCCAAACTTCGTAAAACAGTTTAAAGCAATCTCATACATATATCACAGTTTTGTAAAATATTCACAACACAACAGTTCTTAAAAGGTAGGGTTTGAAAACTTGCCTGGAGTCCAAGACACGTTTCCCCGACTTCCTCTCATTCCGGGTTTTCAAATCAACAAACATCATAATCTTAATCAGTATTTCTACTCTCATCACCAACTTATATTCCTAATAAGTTCAATATTTCATAACTTTCATTATTTGACCGTCTCGAAATAAGTATCGCTCCTTGGTCGAAACGGACGGTCAAGTGGTCTTCTAGAATTGACTTTACCGAATATTACTATTACGTGACTTGCACTCTAACATTTTTAAAAAATCTTAAAATTAATATTTTAATACGAAACCACCTGGAGGAGCTTCTTGAGAGATTTTAATATTTATCCTAAAAGTTTTATTTTAATAAAATGAATTTAATTAGGTGAAAATAATTTCAAAATTTCGGTCAACTACGGAGTTTTACTATTCAAACCGCTTTCACTAAAATATTGATATCTCTCAAACCGTTAACTCAATTGACACACCGTTTCCGCGTGAGCGATCTAGACAAAATTTAGAACACATCATTTCAAAATAGTTTTCTGGTAACAGGGGTGAAAATCCCGAAGTGACAGTTTCCCATCAGGGGGTTATTTTGACATTCGTACTCCGCGCGACCTCGGCTCCGACATTTTCATAAAATTGAAAAATCAACATTTTTATTTGAAATTTTATGGAAGCTAATAAACTCTATTTCTTACTCTCTGTAAAAATTTCATGATTTATGAATATTTTTAAGTTAATCCTTTATATTTTAAAAGTTCGTAATTCGTAGCAGTTTTTGTCACGTAAATCACTTTTAGTAAAACGGCCATAACTTTTGATCCATAAATCAGAATCAAGCGATTCAAGCGCCTAAACGATCCTTATAACATTGTATATCATAATAAAGGGTTATTTTTCAAGAAAATACAGTTTACATCCTCGGGACTTTCTGCAGAAACTTAAAGTTATGTTTTGTTTGTTTTAGTGAGATTACGTTTACGATCGGAGTTTCGTTTACGCCTTATATCTTTATACTACCACCAACAATCAACATATCATCATCAACACACAAACTCCTCTCAAGAACATCATGTTCTTGAGGCAATAAAAATCAACCTTAAATCTAGTTAACTTAAACATCAAGATTTCAACAATACCACTTCTTAAACTAGGTTTACTACCACATACTAAATGATTCTTAAAAATGAATCTTAAATAAAGTTGGGCCAAAGATTTTTACCTTTTTTAAAAGCTTGAGATGTGTTCTTGATGATGGTGGAGGCTTGGAAGTTCTTGGTATGATTTTTGGAACCTAAAACCACCATTGAAATCAAGAAACCAAAGAGGAGTTACTATTTATACTATTCACTAGTGACTTTCTTGATTTTATTTCACCCATTAAACCTTGATAAAAAGAGATGAAAGAATTTTTTTACCTTAGTTTGATTGCTAGGAAGCTTAAGAATTAATGGGATGATTTTACCATGGTTAGATTTTGAGATTTGAATTTGGATTTCTCCCTTTTTTTCTTGAAGGCCGAATGGAAGCAATGAAGGGGTGGGGGGTATTTATGCTTGCTTCTCTTGGTTGCTTCTAGGAAATGGGGGTGATATCTTTCCTTGATTTTCATTCTTCCTAGTATAGAATTCTAGGTTTATTCCTTGTTGCAAATCTTGGGGACAAAATCCAAGTAGCTTGCTAGGTTACAAGCTAACTACATATGTTAGCTTCCTTCGCACACTATTTTGACTAGCTTGCTTGATCATCCTATTGTTAGCTTACTATTTGATAAAGTAACCATGGTTACTTTCTTACCATGGTTTAGTTAGTGCATTACATTTATTTAATCGTTTACGCGTTCGTTCGGTTGCTTAAACGTTTTCGTAATACTTACTCGTAAATGATTCGCGAAGTAATTCCTTTCGTACTTATTCCTTATATTTTGAATTATCATTCTTGAATATAATTCCGTAAGGTTTTAATCTTGTAATTATATTGTGATTCCCGAAATCCTCGATGAGTCGTAAATACGGTCGTTTTTCAAAGTTCATTTTTTTCGAAAACTAATAGCGTTTACATACACTCATTTGGTACGTATAATCGTAATATCAACTCCGAAACTCATTTTCTCATGTACTACATAGTGTGGGCTAAAAAGTTTTTCCCCGTCCGTCAGGGTTACTATTCATTAAACATTTTACAAGGACTCAAAAAATCAAGTTATTATATTACTATTCATAAAGGTCTTTTACCGATGTCAAAAATTTGGGTTCTTACAGTCTTCCCCCTTAAAAGGATTCCGTCCCGGAATCAGTTCAGAAACAGGTAGGGATATGCTTCTCGCATGACAACCTCGAGTTCTCACGTTGACCTTACAGTATGTGATCTTTTCATAAAATTTCCAATCACCCATCCAATATATTTCTAGGTACTCGTCCTTGTAGTCTTATGACCTCTACACGTTACTCGACATACGTTAAGTCTAGCTACGGGTTTATTAGCCCATTTTCAATCATATGTTTGGTTTTGACGGTTCAATTTCCTAACCTATATTTGTGGTACTCATTATAAACTTGGTGACCGTTCGACGATGGTGCTAATTTATAAGTCAATTTTCTTAGTCCTTTAATTTCTCAACTGGTCCAATAAATCTTGGGTTCAACATTTCTTTCCCTTTCGAATCTCATCACTCCCTCCTCGGGAGGTACTTTCAATAATACTTGGTCCGCTACTTCGTACTTTCTGTCTTTATAGTCCTGGTCCGCATATCTCTATTGCTCGTCCTGGGCTGCCACTAGCCGGGTTCTGATAAGTTCTAGGAATTCCTTTGGTTTGTTGACTCAACGATGGTCCAAGTATCTCCCGCTTACCAACTCCTTCCCAATCCTAAGGGAGAACGATTCTTTCTTCTGTACATGCTTTATAGCCGTTCCAATGCCCGCACGATAACTCGTTATTATCGGTGATTCGATTAACGTCAACTGGTCACTTTATCTCCCTTAAAAATTGATAATATGGACAATTAGCGCATCTTCTAGTATTTGGAATCATCCTTCAACTTATTCATTTCTCCTACATCGCTCCTACTAGTGCTAGAGTTTCATTCCTTAACATTTTCCCATTTTGGCACAGCCTCTCCGTCGATTAAGTCATGTAAGAAGTTCTCGTTGCATTTCTACACGCTCGTCTCCTGCTACACGCTTAGCACTAGATTTAACATTTCTTCCCGTAGTAACGTAAGGCTCATCCTCGTCTTGTTGCCATCTTGAAGGAAGCACCATTTCATACGCAATTGATTGACACGTTTTAGGATCATGGAACGTTCAGCTTCCGTCACCGGTCAGACTTCTTTAATCATTCCCTGTATAATATATATAGTACTACGATACCTTCGGGGTCATACTTGTTATTCTCGCTAGTGCCTTAGACGTATTCACGTTTATTAGTATCTGCTACCAGTGGCCTTTATAGGGCGTGTACGATCTTCTTTTCCTTCTTTCAGCTCAGACAATGACATCCTTCATTCTTTCACGTTGTCCTTCGTAAGGGATATCGGCGACTATTTTTCGTATGCTAGCGTGGTAAGTACATCTACACGAATTATCTGTAAACAATAGGCGATTCCCCAAACCGTTCCAAATAAAAGGTAAGCCGCTAGACGTATCTTTAATGGTCAGGATAGTCCTCTCATTCTACTTATCAATTTGAGAACTCTAAGACATTCCTCTGTCCGTCCTTTTTCACAAAATATCTTGGGAAATAGTCCCGTTAATTAAATCTTGGGTCCTTGCGTGGCGCAGTCGTCACAGGGTCTCTCGGTCCCAATTATCTCTTCCGCGTTCATAGCAATTTTGTAGAGTGGACATCTATCGTTTGCATAATAAAGTAAGAGGTCTTATTTAATCTATCACTCAAAATCCTCAAATAGCACGACGGCTAACTTGGTTATTGATAATCCTCCTTCAAAATTTATTATAATTAACTCTTACTCCTATTTGGGTCATCTACAAGTCGAAATTGCCAAAATTTTAACCCTCGCCTTTCCATTTTCATTTTCAACCATGTCGAATACTTACTTACCTACTCAATGACATCTCTTTTCATATTTTGTCATGACTAATATTCGTTTACGTTTTTAGGCATCTTTAAGTCTTCTTGTTAAGTAATAAAGCGTTCTTTTCATGCGACCCTTCTCATCAGTTATTCTGAGATTTGTCATCCTCAATATATCTTTTCCTACTTAAAGTGCCGGCCACCATATTGGCCTTTCCTTGATGATAATAGGTTTCTCAATCATGGCCTTTGATCAATTTGACTACAGCCTCTATCTCGTGTTCAGTGTAAAAAAAATTCCAAAGTTTTTCTCATAAGTAAACTCATTGTCCCTTTCAGTCCGAACCTTATCGCATTTATTCTAGATTATTATTAGAAAGCCTAATGTCACGGTCCTTAAGTTGCGTAGACATATCATTAGACTTCTCGCAACATCCTATTTTTATTGTCGAGTAATTCTAGCACGGGATTGCTACTAACCTTGCCTTCAATTCTTGAAAATCTTATTCCTCAAATTCATACATGCTTGGTTTTTCCCGAATTTATTAGCACCTTTTCCGATAATGTTTCATAGAAGTGTACCTCACTAATTACGTTGTATCCCTATTTTCGTTCTTCTATAACCATATTAAAGATACTTATGATAATAACTAAACATGGTATTCTTCTCTTTAAACAACTTACTCCTCACGATGCTCCGATTGCACCATCATAGCACTGAGCTTTCAGTCTCATATTACAACAATCGGTTCTCAACTATACCTCTCTTTGTTGGGAAGGCAATTAGCCTTGGAAAAAATGATTTTCACGATATCAATGAAATTTAGACAGTCTTAACAAGGTTTCAAAATCTAACAACTGAACAAATAATGAGCTCTGAATAAAAGAGTCGCAACACTCAGAAGATTTATAACTTGGAAGGAAGAATATAACAAGGATTATCGTTCCATGTCCTTAGAATTCTATATTGTGATATTATGGAGAATATCCATTGAAAGCAATGATTGCTGAATAACAACATCATACGAATGATACTTGTAAGATTTTTCCATTGAAAGAATACTTTTCTTCTCGAATAATGAAAGAAATATCGAATGACATCCTCAACCAAAGGTTAACCATTGAGGTCTCCAAGAGGTGCTATTTTGAAAGAAGGAATTTTATACAATGATTAATAAATAAGGAAGTATATTGTTCTTCAATTGCTTTGTAATTTTAATTGGATATTCGTTATACAAACGAAAGAATAAAATATTTCATGAACAAAATATTTCATAAAACTGAATATGAATTCTCGTTTGAGTGGGCGACCTAGTTAGGTCTCAATTAAATCATTCTTTGAAAATTTTATCAACAATTAAATCTGGCATATATAATGCACTATGGAATAATCAAAATTTTATTGGAAGTGGAACTTAGCAAAATAATAACTAGTCCATATCAAGCAATATTCTCAACCGACTAAGAAAATGGCCAGCACAATTGGTTTGGCCCATAGCAACTAGCTAGGATGATTAGCTAGGCTTTCGTCGTATTAATTAAAATTTTGACTAGTTAGGACAATTAACTAGTCATTCATGAGAACATATGCAACTAGGCATATTTCAGTTTGTTTGTAAAAATCTCAACATCGTAACCACTGAAGAAATTGTGGCTACGTGGATGACGATTTTGAAATCAAGAGTTTTTTTTTGGGCCGAGAAAGACAATTATAACTTTGAATCGAGTGGTTTTGGCATCAAAACAATCGATAGCCTCTTATCAAATATTTCTTTCCAAATAAAGGGTACACTTATAGGTGCCCTAATTCACATACTTTATTAGATCTTTAAATAGAATTGAATCGGAATACCAATATCAAATTGATACCCTTACTATGATTTCAAAGTTCAATATATAATTTCATCCCGATTAGAGGAAAAGATTCCCGAGGAATATATGGATATTAGATCATCCATGTTTTTAACAATTTGTTAGATATTTACAATCTCGACTGAGAAGAGTAAGTATGAAAGAAGAATCAAATGAAGATACTCATTATGAATATTCATCGATGAATTGAGGGAAAATTTATATATATATATAAAAATCTATTGGATAATTGAAATGAAGTATAAATATCTCTGAGTTGAACAAGAAGGTCATAATCTATGAATGAAAGTTCATGGATTAACTAAAATAATTGAACAAGTCCTGATGCGGAGAAAGACTATTGAAGATGGTCACATCAGAAGTTCAAAGTAGGGAACGAAAAGGATTGCCCGATATAACTTATCCAGACAATACGAATGATCAACAATTTGGAGGGAGTAACGTGACAGTGAGTAGGTGCCAAAATATTTCACTGATTATCCTAACTCTCGTCATTATCCATCTGAGGATGATCCCACCTCTTCTTCTTCGTAATTTCATGTTTCAAATAGTTTCTCTTTCAACATTATTTTAAAATCGCTTACTAACTTGACTTTTGCACGTAAATCTGTCATTCCGGTGTTTTACCTCGAAGACATTACTCAGAAATATTCCAAAAACATCTGTTAAGCCGATAGTTTCCTGCTACACGAATCTGTTACTAATTATAAGTGGCCAGTTCCCCGTGGGAAAAGATCAAAGAGATCTCTTAGGGATCTCAATGTAGTCCATAAGTTTAGTGGCATGTGTATGTAATTGAACATACGTTACCGAATATATTAGAGGTTTACGGGTATATATACGTAGCCTCTGGCATCATATCTACCGAAGAATTCCACTCTAGACTCACTGGTCTATCCCTTTTTTATTTTTTTTAAAAGTTTTAAGATCAAACCATCGCTCGTTAGAATCTTACGCCATTTAATTATAGACATGCCATCGATTCTCGATGCTCTTAATTTTTTAATCTAAACCGTCATATCCTTACATGTTAAGCGCACTAATAATATCATGTAGTGTAGTCATCTTATGATGACATTCTTATATTACATTCAAATATTCCGTAATAGAATTAGAATCCTCAAGGGTATATTGGACACTATCTCTGGTGAGTTTGTGATTAATACGACATTCCCATCCTCATTGGTAAAATGCCTTCAACTGGTTTGGGTCAATAACCTCAACTGTATACTAATAGTTAGACTTTATGGTTCTTATGTGATGCCCCTTCATGGGAAACCTATAAAGAACTACAAGTAACCATACTCGTGTTATCAAAATGAACATATGGTGTTGGTAATGTCGTCTTTACTCCAAATGCCCCGGAGACTCAGCTCCGAGTTCTACATCCACATCATTTCCAAATCATATATGATTCCAATTTTTTTTCATCATTCTGATAATCTCCAGTGGTCTCATTAGTCATACCTTAATACCTCAAATATATACTTATCCTAACCTACACATTGAGGCTACATCCGGTAGTCCAATGATGAACTCTATATGAGCTCTTACGAAATCTCGCATCTAGACAGACTCCTAACACTCTCGAATCTGAGTACTATAACTTAATGCTCTGATACCATTACTGTAATGCCCCCAAATCCAGGGTCAGGAATCTAGGTCATTACGCAATCCTTCAATCATGTGTAACCTGCATTAACTCAATAATCCAATAATTCCATATCACAGACCCCCAATCTCACACACTCACAAGTTATAGCCTTAGAACTGACGTACAACAAGTATCATATGTTATTAAAACTCAAATATACTTTACAGGATCTCAAACAATTATTCATAACCTCTACACGATGTTACAATAATTAAGACTGATATCTTATACCTATCTGATACTCTGGCACACCTGAGACAAAGCTGCCAGGGATTCTCCCCATGACTGCGAGCGACTAAGTCCCACATCGGCATACTGGTTATCTGTTGTGTTGTGTCATTTAAAAGAAAGCAAGAGTGAGCTATAATTCCCAGCATAATAATGTACAGTATGAAAATGACTGTATGATAAACTCTCGTAAACATCATATATGATAATTACATTTTATTTCAAAAAAGGTTTTCCCTGGTGACACACACCTTCTCATGAAAACAATTCTTTAATGGATTTTATTATCCTGCGAATACCTTAATGGTAAACCCAGCACATAGGCTTGGGTTACGGTATTGCATCACAATTCCAATTGGAAGAATAGGACACTCGTTGGAGCCACCGTATACGATGATCAGTCGTACTACGATAAAAATAACATTTTCTACTAGTAGAAGGATGACACACCTTCGTATCCTGGTTATCACCCTTGCCGCATACGTGCTATGTGTCCTCATTTCGGGTATACACACACTTCACAGGTCCTTAGGTACATATTATACCGTCTCCTACGGTACCAGTAGTCTATCCAATACACGAAGTACTTGGATCCTACCCCTCCCTTGTCCTTTAGGAAATCCTATCATATTTCGAGAACTCAAACCACATCGAAGTTCTCCCAAGCGTTTTGCTTGTTGATAGGCGTAGCTTTACTTTATATATATATGTACTTCCGAAAGATTTCGGAGGAAGTACTAAGGATGTGAGTAAAAGTTATTCCTAAATCCTAATACACGATTAGACTTAGGACATATACCTTTCAATCTCCCACTTGTACTAAAGCCAATCACTCCGGCATCTAATACCCATCTTGACGATCAAAGTGACTTTCATAAAGTAGCTTTGTGAGTGGATCTGCTATGTTGTTATGTGTGTCAACTCTAATTCAATACAATATAAGAAATGTTATCGCGCTCCCACTAACCTTTTTGTAGACGCATGGTTCATCTTCGTTTTTTTGATAAAATCAAACTCTTTGATTGTCTCATCAAAACGAATGTTCCATCTTTCGAGAAGCTTGCTTTAAACCACATTAATCGCAAGCAAAATCCGAACTGATTTTAACAGGGCTATAGGAAAAAAGTTTCATCAAAGTCAATCCATTACCTTTGTTTGAATTCTTTTGCCACAAGCCTGGCCTTGTAGGTCTCCACCTGGCCATCTGCTATAATCTATCTTTTGTATACCGTATACATAGATTCCATTCTGGATTTTATGGCACTATGCCATTTCTCTGAGTCAACACTACTCATAGCCTCATTATAGGTCACAGGGTCGTCATCATCAAATGATTGACAACTCATTATCATTCTCAATGACAAGGCCATATTACCTCTCAGGTTGGCGAGACACTCTCCCTGACCTATAAATGGGCTGTTCCACAAAAGGTTGTTTAGTCAGAACAGGTGTTTCCACTCGATCTGTAGTAGTTTGTGCTTCTTGAACTTCATTAAGTTCAATTTTGCTCCCACTGTTTCCTTCAAGGATAAACTCCTTTTCCAAGAAGGTAGCATTTCTGGAGACAAACACCCGATGATCGGTGCAAAAGTAATACCCTAAAGTCTCTTTAGGATATCCCACAAAACTACATTTTCCGGATCGATATTCCAGCTTAGCTGGGTCAACTTTCTTGACATAAGCTGGACATCCCCAAATCTTAACGTGTTTAAGACTCAGTTTCCTTTCTTTTCATATCTCATACGAAGTTTGAGGAACAGATATTGGAAATCACTTTATTCAGTAAATATGCTGAGGTTTCCAATGCATAACCCCATAGGAATACTGGAAGATTTGCATAGCTCATCATGGACTGAACTATGTCTAACAAAGTTCGATTTCTCCTTTCAGATACCAATCTGGAGGAGTCCACTGGGAGACTATACCATTTACTTTGAGATAACCTAGAAACACTCCATTAAAGTATTCACCACCTCGATCTGATCGAAGAGTTATAATACTATGTTTGGTTGTTTCTCCACTTCATACTTATATTCTTTGAACTTTTCAAAGGCCTCAGACTTGTGTTTCATCAAACACATATCCGAATCCAGATCTATCATCTATGAAAGTAATGAAGTAAGAAAATCCACCCATGGCTTGCGTAGACATTGGTCCACATACATCTGTGTGTACCATTCCTAGCAAATCTGCAGCCCTCTCTCCATGTCCACTAAATGGAGACTGCAGTGCCACTATGAAGTGAGATTTTCATCATCCCTTTTCTTTTATTAGTTTGTTCAATCTGAAATAAATTATGTCACATATATACAGACCATTATTTAAAGTACCACGTCCATAAAGAATATTATCTCTAGGAATAGAACATTCATTATTCTCAATAATAAATGAAAATCCAGCCAAGTCTAACATGGGAATAATATTCCTCACAATCGAGGGAACAAAATAACAATTATTTCAAATAATAGTCTTGCCCGTAGGCATATGTAAATGAAATGATTCTACATCTTCAGCAGCAACTCTTGCTCCATTTCCATCAGTAGAATCACCTCCTCTTCCTCAAGAGTCCTACTTCTCCTTGGTCCCTGCAACAAATTGCAGATTTGAGAACCACAGGCGGTATCTAATACCCAAGTAGAAATTTAATTTAATGACATATTCACTTCTATCATGAACATACCTGAATCAGAAGCGGTAGTCTCACTACCCTTCTTCTTATTCAATTCTGCAAGGTAAACCTTGCAGTTACTCTTCCAGTGCCCCACCTTGTTACAGTGAAAGCAAACAACTTTGCTCTTGGAGTCTTCAGCTTTTGGTGGAACCGGCGTTTTCTCACCTACTTTCTTCTTCTTGGAAGAGTTCCTCTTCCTTTTCTTAGGATTGGAACCTTCACCAATTAGAAGAACAGAACTCTTCTTAAGGGAAAAATTCGATTCCGCAGTCTTCAACATGTTGTGGAGTTCAGGCAGGCTGACATCCAACTTATTCATGTGAAAGTTCACAACAAACTGCGAGAACGAACTCGGAAGCGATTGCAAGACTAAGTCTTGGCTCAGCTCCCCATCCATGTCAAAACCAAGTTGTCCAAGACGTTCAATCAAATTGATCATCTTAAGTACATGGTCATTCACAGATGATCCCTCAGACATCCTACACCGGAACAGCTCCTTCGATATCTCATATCGAGCTGTCCTCCCCGCCACATCATACAACTCTTGTAGATGCATTAGGATAGTGTGAGCATCCATATGCTCATGTTGCTTCTGTAGCTCAATGTTCATGGAAGCTAGCATGATGTATTGAGCAACATTCGCATCATCTATCCAATTACGATACACAACGTGTTCATCATTATGTGCATCACTAGCAGGTTCAGTAGGCTTAGGTGAGTCAATCACGTATTCCAGCTTCTCAATCCTGAGAACAATTTTCAAGTTTCGAAGTCAGTCAGCATAATTAGGACCAGTCAATTTGTGAGCATCCAGTATGCTCCTGAGTGATAGTGCAGAAGACATAATGTATATTGTAAATCTGTAAATGATAAACACATAACAACACTTAGCAAATTTTCGATTTCATTTTAAAACACTATATGAATCGGGTCTTTATTCATAAGTGGCTCCCACTAGTTTATCTAATTTATTCAACCCCCTACGTGAAAAACTAAGCATTCATAATGCTAGTGGGAATAGGGATCCTACATTCCATTACACAACCCCGGCTGTGGCACGAAACGCCATGTAATGTTCAATAGGCAGACAACTCTTGTCAATTACATCTAATGTTATTCCCTAATCAAACTTTAGCCTCTTGAATAATTGAGTCACGGCTGTGGAACGACAAACTCAATATTCTAAGTCAAGTCAAACCCAACATTCCGTACAATTGAATCAGTCCCCAAAGGCCCACGGCTGTGGCACGTAACGACCTTTAGATTCTTATTCAATGTACACATCTCTATGTAATAGACAAGTATTTCTTATTTCGAAATCAAAGCCCTCGGCTGTGGCACGAAACGACAATGATTCAAAAATAAGAACTACTTTCTACCATGTTGGAAGGCTATGACCGACACAAGCCCGTTGTATCATTGGCCAATTACTACTTGATATTATTTAATTTTAGAGGGATTATATTACGTTACAATCATAATCATATTATAAAGAAATTCTTCCTTTTAAATTAAATATTTCAAATCAATAATCAATAATCAGATGATTCCCATATCGGGTGGAGCATTGTCAAGAGGCGTCACTTAATAACCCTTTCTTACAGATAGAAATCTGTTGTTGACAGAATCATCCTTTCTCTCATATCAAAAATTCATATTCAATTACGTGTTTCACAAACACAAGAATCTCATGATTGTATTCATAATATTATTCTTAAGGTTATGAAACAATTTCACTATACTAGGTTGTCAAATAAACGCCTTATATTCATTTAAGTTCACCTAAATCTATCATCGCATGATAAACTAAGCATATATCACATATATAAACATGAATAAACATCAAGGCATGCATGTTACATCATCTAGCATATTGTTCTAAGCAATATACATCTCTATGTATCACATGAAGAATTTAAAAGCAATTTAAACAGTTAAAAACAGCTTAAAAACACTTCTGTTAGCTATAAACAGTTCAAAACAATTTCATAAAATATCATATAATATACCATTAGAAGCGTCTCGAAAAGACGAATCCAACGGCACCAAAATCACCCCATTCTGAGCTTCCACGCGCCCGCACGCGCCCCGAGAAGATGTCCCACGCGCCGCCACGCGCACACGACCATAGTTTAGAGTAAAGCTTTTTATGGATTATGATGAGATCATAATAGTGAGACCTAAAAAGATGATAACTCTAAACTTAAATAGTTCCTGGTCATAGGATTACTAACTGGTAATTAATAATCCGCAAAGATCGGTACATACTATGCTTGCTTCATTATGAAAGATGTCTGTTCTCATAGACATTTGTGTGGTGACACTATAGCTAGTATGTAGGTGCTTATTTATAGAATAAGTTCACTGAACATGACTCGCCCAGCTGAATAACTGATGGAGTTCACTCACGTGTCAGCAGTTGTTCGCTTAGTGATAGTTGTACAAGTATCCTTAGACTTGAGGTCATCATAGTCATCTTGTGTACACTGAACTATGCTTTGGTTTAGTTCTTAGTCTCCAGAGACAATTATTAGGGCTCTTCTAGGTATAGGAATTTGTACACGAAGATAGTGTATGATCAATAAAGGATCTACCCCTTCCAGTGAAGGAAGCGAATGTTCAAGGCTGATCCACTTATGCTAGTTCAGGAATCTCTGGCCAGAGTAAATGAAATTAGAAAGGAGTTTCTAATTTGCATATAACTACGCATAGTAAATGGTAAGCAAAGTGATTGAATTAGATAGGCTTGACACGAGATCCATGCCTTGTATTTAATTGGGACATTGTAGGGTAGAAGGAGTTTATTGTACGGTAACTATTCACTGACAGGTTCTTGGTATTCTAAGCAGTGAATTCATATTATCCGGATAGTCGCGATATGTTGAGAAGCATCACTCACGATGTAGAATAAATGTGATTAATTAATTAATCATATTTAATAAATTAGAGAATTTATATAAATAATGATAAAATAGTTTTATTATTATTTATTTCTACTACCGGCTTAATATTGAACCTATAGGGTCACACCATAAAAAGAGAATGATTTTATGATGGAGGAATTAATTAATAATGGCTAATAATTATTTATTTGTGAAATAAATAATTAATTGGCAAATTTAATAATTGATTAAATGAGATTTAATTGATTATAAATTAATTAAGAAAAGTTCTTAATATTATTAATTAAGGATTTAATTTTTGGAAATTAAATCAAGAGAGAGAATTAATTCTAAAGTGTTTAGAAAAAGGATTAATAATTAAAAGGTGTTTTAATTATTAATGAGAATAATAAATGGGATAATAATAATAATATTTATGGAAAATTTCAGCTGAAAATTTTGCCTATAAATACACTATTATAGACCTTATTTTATTCTAACCCCAGAAACCCAAAAGTTTCAGAAAACCAAATTCTCTCCACCTCCTCCTCCTCCTCCTAAAAGTCATTTTCTTGGTGAATACCGGTGGAGTGGTTCACACTTGAGGAGCAACTGCTAAGGATCTCTGATCGTTATCTCCGAATTATTTTAAAAGGTTAGATTCGATCCCTCGAATTTTTATTCACGATTTATATGCTTTTATTTGGATTTTGTATGTGTAAAAGTGTTTTGCCATGCCCCCGCTGCGTTAAAAATCCAACAGTGAGTTGACCGTTGTCAACAGATAATTAGATAAGGGGGAGTTTCTTTTGAAACTATATTCAAAATATTTAAAATAAGTCGAGATAATATTTCCGACGTTCTGAAATTATTCGAATGATTTTTCCGAAAATCAGAAAGTATTTTAAATCATGATCTATGATTTTTAAATCATAAATAAACCCTTTAATGAATAATAGATAATTAAATGATAATCGATAAATAATTAAACCTCGAAGGAGTTTACCTTTAAAAGAATAAAATAGTAATTCCCAACTAATTTATGTTTAATAAATTAATAAATTTTAATATTTAATCAAGATTGAAGTAAATATTTACTGGAGAATACTTCTCCCTAATAATTGAATAGTAAGTAAATATTTCTTGTCCAAACGATAAAGTATAGTTGAGGGAATACGATCTTTGGAAACTGTTTTAATAAAAGTTCGAGGTGTTTAATATTTCGTAAGTGGACGTTGATTCCCTTGGAATAAAATAATTATGAATTTTTAATCGTCCATAACATTTCCGGGATGATTCCCAGGTTTATATTTTATAAAACAAAACTGACCGACACTCGGTCCTACGACTTATACATCACGCTCTACTGTAGCGTTATTATTCTTAATAAAACACCTCCGGAATACTTCCGGGTTTTCATAAGCTTACACCGACCGACTCTCGGTCTAAACATAACATTTCGAATTCAGTTATGAACATATATTAGAAATTATCAATAATTGAGTAATGTAATACATCTCAAACTTCGTAAAACAGTTTAAAGTAATCTCATGCATATATCACAGTTTTGTAAAATATTCACAACACAACAGTTCTTAAAAGGTATGGTTTGAAAACTTGCCTGGAGTCCAAGACACGTTTCCCCGACTTCCTCTCATTCCGGGTTTTCTAATCAACAAACATCATAATCTTAATCAGTAATCCTACTCTCATCACCAACTTATATTTCTAATAAGTTCAATACTTCATAACTTTCATTATTTGACCGTCTCGAAATAAGTATCACTCCTTGGTCGAAACGGACGGTCAAAGTGGTCTTCTAGAATTGACTTTACCGAATATTACTATTACGCGGCTTGCACTCTAACATTTTTAATAAATCTTAAAATTAATATTTTAATACGAAACCACCTCGAGGAGCTTCTTGAGTGATTTTAATATTTATCCTAAAAGTTTTATTTTGATAAAATGAATTTAATTAGGCGAGAAGCATTTCAAAAGTTCGGTCAACTACGGAGTTTTACTATTCAAGCCGCTTTTACTAAAATGTTGATATCTCTCAAACCGTTAACTCAATTGACCTAACGTTTTCGCGTGAGCGATCTAGACAAAATTTAGAACACATCATTTTAAAATAGTTTTCTGGTAACAGGGGTGAAAATCCCGAAGTGACAGTTTCCCATCACGGGTTTATTTTGACATTCGTACTCCACTCGACCTCGGCTCCGACATTTTTATAAAATTTAAAAATTAATATTTTTACTTGAAATTTTTATGGAAGCTAATAAACTCTATTTATTACTCTCTGTAAAGATTTCATATTTTATGAACATTTTAAAGTTAATTCTTTATATTTTCAAAGTTCATAATTCGTAGCAGTTTTTGTCACGTAAATCACTTTTAGTAAAATGGCCATAACTTTTGATTCATAAATCGGAATCAAGCGATTCAAGCGCCTAAACGATACTTATAACATTATCTATAATAATCAAGGGTTATTTTTTAAGAAACTACAGTTTACATCCTCGGGAATTTCTGCAGAAACTTAAAGTTATGTTTTATTTATTTTAGTGAGATTACGTTTACGATCAGAGTTTCGTTTATGCCTTAATTCTTTATACTACCACCAACAATCAACATATCATCATCAACACACAAAATCCTCTCAAGAACATCATGTTATTGAGGAAACAATAATCAACCTTAAATCTACTTAACTTAAACATCAAAATTTCAACAATACCACTTCTTAAACTAGGTTTACTACCACATAATAAATGGATCTTAAAATGAATCTTAAATAAAGTTGGGCCAAAGATTTTTACCTTTCTTGAAAGCTTGAGATGTGTTCTTGAGGATGGTGGAGGCTTGAAAGTGCTTGGTATGATTTTTGGAACCTAAAACCACCATTGAAATCAAGAAACCAAAGAGGAGTTACTATTTATACTATTCACCAGTGACTTTCTTGATTTTATTTCACCCATCAAACCTTGATAAAAAGAGATGAAAGAATATTCTTACCTTAGGTTGATTTCTAGGAAGCTTGAGAATTAATGGGATGATTTTACCATGACTAGATTTTGAGATTCGAATTTGGATTCCTCCCTTTTTTTCTTGAAGGCCGAATGGAAGCAATGAAGGGGTGGGGGCTTATTTATGCTTGCTTCTCTTGGTTGCTTCTCTTTTTTGCTTCTAGGAAATGGGGGTGATATCTTTCCTTGATTTTTATTCTTCCTACTATAGCATTCTAGGTTTATTCCTTGTTGCAAATCTTGGGGACAAAATCCAAGTAGCTTGCCAGGTTACAAGCTAACTACATGTGTTAGCTTCATTAGCACACTATTTTGACTAGCTTGCTTGATCATCCCATGGTTAGCTTACTATTTGATAAAGTAACCATGGTTACTTTCTTACCATGGTTTAGTTAGTGCGTTACGTTTATTTAATCGTTACGCGTTCGCTCTGTTGCTTAAACGTTTTCGTAATACTTACTCGTAAATGATTCGCGACGTAATTCCTTTCGTACTTATTCCTTAGATTTTGAATTATCATACTTGAATATAATTTCGTAGGGTTTTAATCTTGTAATTATATTGTGATTCCCGAAATCCTCGATGAGACGTAAATACAGTCGTTTTTTAAAGTTCTTTTTCTTCGAAAACTAATAGCGTTTACATACACTCATTTGGTACGTATAATCGTAATATCAACTCTGAAACTCATTTTCTCATGTACTACCTAGTGTGGGCTAAAAGGTTTTTCCCCGTCCGTCAGGGTTACTATTGATTAAACGTTTTAAAAGGTCTCAAAAAATCAATTTATTATATTACTATTCATAAAGGTCTTTTACCGATGTCAAAAATTTGGGTTCTTACATAACAGGGTGGTATAAAGATTGGTTTTCAGCCTGTAAGAGAATCAGATAATTGAAGAACAAGGTTGTAATGGTTACAAGGATTAGTTCTTTGATGTAGAAGGTATGAATGTTTATACGTTAAGAAAATCCATTTTAGTAATCAGTGTATGGTATGTATGTATTTATGGTGTAGTATCGTATAAATGTGGTTCGTATCTGGGAATTCAACAATCAATGGTTTACAAGGAATAAGAAGATCAATAGAGGGAATCAAGGTTCAAGGTTAAGTAATTCAAAATACTTGAAATATAAAAAAGAACTATTCTGGATACATATCACAAGAAAGTTAAGAGATACTTGCCTTATCTCGCTGACTTCTTTTTCACTTACACTCGTCTATCAGTTCTATTCACTAACCACTTGCTTTCCCTTTATACGCCTTGCTTCTTCTGCTATACTCTTGGGAGTGCATTTGGTCCTCTTCACCTATTTCTTATTTCCTCAATCTTGTTTAGTACCATTTTCTTGGCAACCATGTAGAATCCAAAGGTTTTCTTGATTGAGAAGAAGACAGTCACTAAAGTTGAATAGCCTTAATGGAGAATTCTGTGAAGTGGCCATGTAATCTCTTTACCACCCTTGTACCTGAAGACTAGTCTCTCTAGAAGGTGCTTGTAGGCATCAATAGATATGACTTCTTCAAGCTCATCCAGATAGAGATTTATGTCTTAAAATCCTTTGATGTCACATATGAAGAGTTGATCTCCTTTGTTGACAGTAGGTTTGGGTTTGGCCACTTGCTTGGATTTAAGCTTGACTGTTTTGACTACTCTTTCTTTTGTCTTCCTTTGTTTGGAAAAGATGGGAAGGTTTAGATCTGGAAGAGGCAAGTTGTCCCAATCTATAGGCTCATCCTTTGGAACAACAGGATCACCATGAAATGTGATGTTGGGATCAACCTTGAACTCAGCCTCCTTCACAGTAGGTATGACTGATTGGCTTGTGATTGTAGATTGGGATGGCATGTAATCTTTCTCTTTATCTGCTTTGGTTCTTCTTTCTTTCCTTCATCCAGATTCTTAGATGTCTCAGTTGGCAATACAGCTTCTATAATTGCAGGCTTCTTAGCTTGGTTCTCGGCATCTAAAGCAGCTTGCTTTTGTTGTTGTTTGAGCCTCACCTTTTCCTCTTTCTTAGCCTCTGCAAATTGTGTTTGTCCAGCCACTACAAAGATTAGTTTACCATTTCTGTAGATCTTAGCACTTCTGTTCTTTGACACTGTATCTCTGGGATCTTTGGATAAGGCAATAGACCTTGCAAGCAGCTTCTTTTCATCTGGCCTAGGGGTTTGATAAGATAGGTCTAGTGGATTTTTGTCTGAATTCTTTGGATAATTCCTTTTTGGTTGAAAAATTACACTAGCCTGTGGAGACTTGATTGATGAAGGTTGACCCATTTCCATGTTCCTTAAGCTCATTTCATTAGCTGAAATTTGTCTCAATTTGCAGAAGTGAGAAAAGACCTTGTCTTGCTTCTCAATTGGACCAAATTTCTTCTTGATGTTTTCATCAAGCTTCCTCCATTTTGCATCTAGCTCTTGCTCAACTACTGCAACATCAAGCTCTTTAGATTTCTCATTTTAAAACACCAAAGTTGGCATGCTTGATCTTGAGCTAGGTCCTGCTTCTCCCATATGTCCATGAACTCTCCTTCATCATCATCTTCATCCCCAAATAGATCCTCAGAACTACCAGTTTGATAATCAACATCATCACCAGCTATGGGTGGCATGGCTGTGATGGCATCTTTGGCCTTTTGCATAGAAGCAGTAGTGTGCACCAAATTGAGCATTCTTTCAGCAGCCACATTGTCCTGTTCAGCTAAAACTTGATAAGCTGAAATAGGGTGAGTAAATGCCTCAACTTCATAAGAAACAGAGTCTAAGACAACTTGATATTCTTACTGAAATAGCTGTTTCTTTTCAGCCTCATTGACATCCATTAACTCACTTACAATTGCTTTTCTCTCATTTTCTCTCTTTTCTTGCATCAAGGGCTCCCCTTGGCTTCCCACCCTCACACCCTCACCTACTAAGGTGGGACTCCACTTACTCACTTTGCCAATCTGGAAAAATAGCTTGCAGATTTTCACTCTTTTCCCCTCCTTTTTCCTGAGAGCAACTCAGCCTCTCACTCAATTAACTCCCTTCCCTCAGTCCTAAGAGTGATTGTAAAAATACTAGATCATCTGTACTTGTAACAACTATTAAAGTTTG
The DNA here is from genome assembly GCF_009905375.1 of Apium graveolens. Classification (NCBI taxonomy): domain Eukaryota; kingdom Viridiplantae; phylum Streptophyta; class Magnoliopsida; order Apiales; family Apiaceae; genus Apium; species Apium graveolens. The sequence goes on along the minus strand of NC_133653.1, from coordinate 227,829,401 downwards.
AAGTGGTGCAGTGATGTTCAACGGATGAGGAACATCCGTCGAAATAGCAGTTGAGAGTTTCAACGGATGACTGCTGTTAAGCACATCTGTCGAGATACAATCACTTGTCAACGGATGAACAATATCCGTTGAAATAGTGGAAATGAAAGAGCTTGGAGTAGAGACTACTGTAAAATCTGTGGTGTTTGATTTGAGATTTTTCACAGATGTTTCAGTAGACTCAGAAAGAAATGGTAAATGAGCCAACAAATCATCTAAAAGATGATGCTCACTTTCTTGGATTTTTGGCTCCTCCTTGAGAGTCAGAGATGGAGAATCATGAATTGATGTATGAATCATATCAACGTCCAGAGAATGTGTGGGTGAGTTTAGTGTGTTAGGTGCTTCTATAGTTAAGGATTTTGGCTGTGACTCCACATTTATTGGAGCCACATCAACCTGACTTTGAGAAGGTGCATGTAAAGAGTCTTTGACTACAGTAGGCACAGTGTGTGCACCCTGTGTATCCCCAATGGTTTTAGATTTCTTCTTTCTAGCATAAGTTTGGGGTGAGCTTCCCTTTTGACATGTGCTCTTGGATGAGAGCTTTGTTCAATGGTTACATTCTTTTGGGAGGATGCAACTAGCAGTGAACTAATTTCCTTATTAAGCACTGTAGTTTGTTGGGAAACTGCAGTTTGGCTAGGCTGAGATTCACTCACCTCTCCAATCTTATTCTTAGGGCTTCTTTGATGTTCATCCTGTCCCTCACCAGCCTCACTTCCCTTCACACTCCCATCTTGGTTTTGTCTGGATTTACAACTAGCTTCTGTTGAGAAAAACTAGAGGGGGCTTTCTTTGATTTGGGTTTGGAAACTTTTGGTTTTGTGGTTTGGGTAGGTACCTATTTGGTCACTGTCACAGGTGCCATGGCCACAGTTGATTACAAAGAGGCAGGTGGTTGAGAAGTAGTAGGGACATAAATATTTACCTCACTTACCTAAGGCAGTTCCATGATTGGCATGTACACAAGAGGGCTTGTGTATTATTTTCAGGCAATTGAAAACAAGCACGAATTATATCATTGTTTATGCAATAGTTTGTACCTTTGAGAGAAAAGGTAATGGTTTTGTCACTTGAGTTGTAAATAGCAGTGGTCCATATCTCTTCAACCACTTAACAGGAGACTGTAGTATAGCATACTTCAGTTTGCAACTTCGAATGAAATCCATCACTTTGTGGTAATCATTAGAAGCATCAATCTCCTTGTTTACTAATGCAACGAAGTTGTTCTTTTAATACACAAACCCAGATTGGGACATGATCTTGACTACCGGTGCCATTGCTGAGAATGAGAATAGTTTGCAGAGAAAAAGATTTTTCTTTGGAGAAGAAATAGTTAGGGAAATTGCTTGAGAAAGATAAAAGTAAAGAATATAAATGAACTCAGCTATACTTTCTCAGAAATAAACTGACAAAAATTAAAAAGTGAAATAAAGTAGCCAATCAAATTAGCCCAAAATAGCCGTTTAAAAATAAAGACAATTTTCAAAATTATAAGAATATCCGTTGAAATATACATACAGGCAGTAAGTAAATTCGACGGATAATGCTCAAAATCAACGGCTAAGATTGAGTGCAATTCAACGGATATTGGTAAAAGTACCCAGAGTAAGAGTTGACACTTCGACGGATGTTATAATCCAACAGATATTCATTTTCAACGGATAATGAACATTCGTCGAGATACAAATTCTGACTTAGTCAAAATTTTATCTTAGAAAGGAAATATTAACTTTTACTCTGGCTGCATTACAAATTGCTTAGACATCTAAATAGATTAAGAGTAATTAAGCATACCTAACTCACTTACCAGCCAAGTGAAGGTGGATTCATCAAGTGGCTTGGTAAAGATGTCTGCAAGTTGTTTTTCACTTGGAACAAAATGAAGTTCCACAGTACCATTCATAACATGCTCTCTAATGAAGTGGTACTTGCTGTCAATGTGATTGGTCCTTGAATGTTGTACTGGATTCTCAGTGATGGCAATAGCACTTGTGTTATCACAGAAAATAGGAATCTTATTCACCTGAAGACCATAGTCTAATAGTTGATTTTTCATCCATAAAATCTGTGCACAGCAACTACCAGCAGCAATATATTCAGCTTCAGTTGTAGAAGTAGAAACTGAATTTTGCTTTTTACTGAACCAGAATACTAGCTTGTTTCCTAGAAATTAACAGGTTCTTGTTGTACTTTTTCTATCAATTTTACAACCTGCATAATCTGCATCTGAATAACTAGTTAGATCAAAACCAGAATCTCTAGGATACCAAATGCCAAGTTTTGGTGTTCCTTTGAGATATCAGAAAATTCTCTTTATAGCTATTAAATGAGATTCTCTAGGATCAGCCTGAATACTAGTACAGAGACAAGTAGCAAACATTATATCTGGCCTACTAGCTGTTAAAAATAAAAGTGAGCCAATCATGCCTCTATAGCTTGAAATGTCCACAGACTTTTTAGTTGTGTTTAATTCAAGTTTAGTTGAAGTGGCCATAGGAGTTTTTGCAGATGAGCAATCCATTAGATCAAACTTGTTCAAAAGATCATAAATGTATTTGGTTTGACTAATGAATATTCCATCACTAACTTGCTTAACTTGTAAACCAAGAAAGTAAGTTAGTTCTCCCATCATGCTCATTTCATATTTACTTTACATCAATTTGGCAAACTTTTTGCAAAGTTTTTCATCTGTAGAGCAAAATATAATATCATCTATATAAATTTGAACAAGTATACTAGAGCCATTAACATTTCTAAAGAATAAGGTTTTGTCAACAGTATTTCTAGTGAAGTGATTTTCTAAGAGAAACTTTGACAAAGTATCATACCAGGCTCTGGGTGCTTGCTTCAATCCATAAAGTGCTTTCAAAAGATAGTAGATATATTCTGGAAAATTTGGGTCTTCAAAACCAGGAGGCTCACTGACATAGAATTCCACCTCTAAATCTCCATTTAAAATGACACTTTATAGGCTAAGAAGATTCTGATGGCTTCAAGTCTTGCAACAGGAGCAAAGGTTTCATGAAAATCAATTCCTTCTTGTTGACAGTAGCCCTTAGAAACCAATCTAGCTTTGTTCCTGACTACTATGCCATTTTCATCCGTCTTGTTTCTGAATACCCACTTGGTGTCAATATGATTCTTTCCTTTATGCTTGGGTACCAGCTTCCATACTTTATTTCTTTTAAATTGGTTTAGCTCCTCCTGCATAGCTAAAACCTAATCAGGATCCAACAGAGCTTCCTCTACCTTTTTAGGCTCTTCTTGAGATAGAAAGCTGCTATATAGACATTCATCTTGAGTTGTTTTCCTTGTTTGCACTCTTGAAGATGCATCACCAATGATCAGTTCAAATGGGTGATCTCTAGTCCACTTTCTCTGTTGAGGTAGATTAGCTCTAGATGAAGAGGCCTCATTATTGTCTTGATATGTGACAGTGTTTTGATTAGAAGAAACCCCCCTGAGTTTGTGGATCTTTGACTTGTGGTTCGGGTCCTTTCTGATTGTGATCTATATTGGCCCTCAATTTCTATTGATGATTCAAGGGATGTTGAGTTTTTCCTTTCAACGGATGATGCAGATTGTCTTCCAACGGTTGATACACTTGGTCTTTCGATGGATGTAGAATTATGTGCTTCGTTAGTTGTAGATTTTTCTGCATTTTCCTTAGACATTGGTTCTTGATCACTTTCATCATCAATGTCTTCACAAACCATCTCAATATTGTCAAATTTGAGGCTTTCATGGAAATCTCCTTGTTGTAGTCCTTCAATCTTTTTATCATCAAACACAACATGTACAGATTCTATAACAATGTTGGTTCTGAGATTGTAGACTCTATATGCTTTTCTAGAAGCATATCCAACAAAAATGCCTTCATTCTTGAACAATTGGTAGGGTGTCATGCATTTTGCTTGATTGACCAAAGAAATATTCTGAGTGTAGCATGCAATATTTACAGCTTCATCCCTAAAATATGTTGGTAACTTTGATTCTTCTAGCATTGTCCTAGCAGCTTCAATAAGAGATTTGTTTTTCCTTTCCACCACACCATTTTGTTGTGGGGTTCTTGCTGCTGAGAATTCATGCATGATCCCATTCTTTTCACAAAATGATCTCATCACAAAACTCTTAAACTCAGTTCCATTGTCACTCATGATTCTTCTTACTTTGAAATCAGGATGATTGTTGACTTGTCTTATATGATTGATGATGATTTCACTAGCTTCATCTTTGACTTGAGAAAATATGTCCAAGAGAACTTTGAGAAATCATCCACAATTACTAGACATTACCTTTTCTTTGAGATTGCCAATATGTTTACTGGTCCAAATAAGTCCATGTGCAGTTTGTAGGGGTTCTTCAATTGTTGAATTAAGCTTCTTTCTGAATGATGCCTTGATTTATTTTCCTTTCTGACATGCATCACACAGTCTATCCTTTGAGAATTCCACTTGAGGAGTACCTCTTACCAAATCTTTCATGACCAGCTCATTCATAGTCTTGAAGTTAAGGTGGTGCAGCTTCTTGTGCCATACCCAACTTTCATCTTGACTTGCCTTGCTAAATAGACAAATGACAAATTCTGCATTTGATGAGTTGAAATCAGCTAGGTACATATTTCTTTTTCTCACTCTAGTGAGAACCACTTTATTTCTTCTCTTGTTGGTCACAACACAGGCTTCAGAAATAAATATTACTGAGTTGCCCTTGTCACAAAGCTGTCAAATACTCAACAAATTATGCTTGAGTCCATCCACTAGGGCAACCTCTTTAATGATGACATTATCCTTTAAAATCAAACCATATCCCGCAATATAACCCTTGTTAGGAATATGTGTATTAGTTTGATGATAAGTTCAACAAAACACTTAAGTAGAAATCTGGTGTTTGTAGCCTCAACGGATAAGACCATTCTGGCTATCCGTTGAAGGAGTAGCTTTACTTAGAAATAAGTTTAGTATTGTAGCACATTTCATTCTCTGTATTTAAGTTGTAATTCTTAGATGTTGTGGGAAATTATAAGTCATGTTGACTACTAGTGGATATGCAAATAGGAGGGCTAACTGTAAATGTTTCATGCCTTGTTATTTTGTATAAGTGAAGTAGTATCAACTGATATTAAAGGCCTTCAACGGATGAGAAACAAAGCTTCAACGGATGTCTCTAAAGCTTCAACGGATAACATCCATCAACGGATGAGTGCATCAACGGATAAAGCTTCAACTGCTAATGCTTCAACGGATAAAGCCATCAACGGATAAAAGCTTCAACGGATGCTAAGTTCAATAGCAGTTGATAGTGACAATTCATAAGCTGACAGAGGCACATGGGTTGACAGAAACAAACTGGAATGTGGCAGCCTCTAGGAGGAATCAAGAAAAAGCAGCATTTCCATTCTGGTGCAAACAAGGAAGTATTCAAAGATTCACAGTTAAACCTAAATTGCATTGGATAGAGAAATGAAGAAGAAACATGTGAAGAATCTTTTAATTGTATTCTACAGTTTTGTCTTCACTTGTAAACTTGGTGTTATATAAACCAAGTAGCAGCTAGTAATTAGATGGTGAATTTTCCAGAGCTGTTTAGAAAAATCCAGAGAGAAAATCATCTAGTTTGTACTAGAACGCAGCTGTGATCAATTCTTTGATTCATAGATTTTCTGAAATAACACATCTCTGGTGGAACAACATATCCACCAGAAAAGTTTTTAAGTTCTTTGTGTTCTTTACATTTGTGCTTGAATATATATCTGTCTGTATTAGCTTAAAGCAATTCACACACATTTGTTCATCAAAACACTTAGTCTTAGAAACTGCTCAAAACTTGAAAAAGTTTTGAGATTTACATTCAACCCCCCTTCTGTAAATCTCATTGTTAGTCCACTGGGAATAACAATTGGTATCAGAGCAAGCTCTTAACATACAAAGAGTTTAAAGATCTATTCTGCTAACATCATGAGTAAGAAGGATATTGGTGTAAAGATTCCAATCCTGGAAAGAGATAACTATCATCACTGGAAAGTGAAAATGCATTTACATTTTCTCTCTCAAGATGAAAGCTACATCAACTGCATCAAAAATGGTCCTCACATCCCTCACAAGGTGGCCACAGCTGCTACTGCAACAGTTGCTGTTGGACAGTCTATTCCCAAGCCAAAAGCAGAATGGACTGTTGAAGATATTGAAGAGGTTCACAAGGACAAGAAAGCCATGAACATTCTGTTTAATGGCCTAGATCAAGATATGTTTGACAATGTCATTAACGGCCAAACTGCTAAGGAAATTTGGGATACTGTGCAACTTATCTGTGAAGGTACTGAGCAAGTTAGAGAAAACAAAATGCAGCTTCTTATTTAATAGTATGAATATTTTCATTTTGAAGAAGGAGAATCATTGAATGATACCTTCAACAGATTTCAGAAACTGTTGAATGGATTAAAGCTGTATGGCAGAGTGTAGCAAGTCAAGGACTCCAATTTAAAATTTCTGAGGTCTCTACCAAAGGAATGGAAGCCTATGACTGTTTCTCTAAGAAATTCTCAAGATTATAAGGACTTCACACTTGAAAGATTATATGGAATTTTGAAGACCTATGAACTTGAGATGCAGCAAGATGAGCTGTTGGAAAAGGGAACAAGAAAAGGTGGATCAGTTACACTTATAGCTGACAATGAGAAGATTGAAACCAGGAATGAAGAAAAGACAATGCCAAGTCTCAAAATTGGCACAGGCAAATCAGAATCAAGCAAGGGAAAGGAGCAAGTAGCTGAGGTTGAAGACAATTCCAGTCAAGATGACTCTGATGATGTTGATGAACATATGGCTTTTCTATCCAGGAGGTTTGCAAAGATGAAATTCAGGAAAAATGCAAAATTTACTAAGTCAAACAAGAACATGGTGGACAAATCAAAGTTCAAATGTTATAACTGTGGCATAAGTGGACACTTTGCAAATGAGTGCAGAAAGCCATCCTCTGATAAGAAGAAATTTGAGCAAGTTGATTACAAAAAGAAATATTTCGATTTGCTCAAACAAAAGGAAAGAGCTTTTCTGACTCAAGATGATTGGACAGCAGATGGAGCGAATGAAGATGATGATATGGAATATGTCAACCTAGCCCTGATGGCTAATTCTGATAAAAATGAAACTAGTTCATCAAGCAACCAGGTAATTACTACTGACCTCTCTCAGCTTTCTAATATTGAATGCAATGAAGCGATAAATGATATGTCCAATGAATTATATCATTTGCGTGTTTCCCTTAAATCACTAGCTAAAGAAAACACAAGAATCAAAGAGAATAATGTGTTTTTAAGTGATAGGAATGCTGTGTTAGAGGGTAAGGTAATTGAGCTTGAAAAGATTAAAATCAAATGCTTGACTGTTGAGAGTGAACTAGAAGAATCTGTTAAGAAAGTAGAAATTCTTTCTAAACAATTCGAACATGAGCAAGAGGTAATCAAGGCCTGGAAAACATCTAGGGATGTTAGTGCTCAAATTGTCAAGGTTCAGGGAATTGAATCACTCTGTGAGAATGCCTGGAAGAAAACCAAAAAGGAAGTTGAATTAATTGATGGATTGTCAACGAATGTGGAATCAACGGATGATGAAAGTTATCCGTTGAAGGAAGAAAAAGAGCATCCGTTGAAGGCTCATCAATTAAAACAGGCAAGTGATTTTAAAAAGAACAATTTGAAAAATCTCAATAAGAAGTTTGGTTCAACTTCCAAGAACTTTGTCAAGGAAGAAGCTAGCACATCCAAAGATGCCAGTAAGGTGAATATAGGACACATGACCTTAGATCAGTTGAAAAATAGGCTTAAGTTGGTTGAGGATAAAAAGGAAACTAAAAGAAAATCTAATAGAAATGGGAAGGTAGGGATTAAAAAATACAACAATTACACACCTGATAAGTATGCTCCTAGAAAAATCTGTGTGCATTGTAAAAGTGTTAATCATCTATCTGATAACTGCAAATCTGTTAAGAATGCTCCCATGCCTTTAACTCCTTCCATGCCTAACATGTCTATGTCACCTCTGCATGCTATGCCTGTTATGTCTCATCAGAATCCTCATGCACATTTTGCAAACATACCATATGTTAATAACCCTTATTTTACTGAATTCAGTGTGCCTTAAATGCCATACAACATGCCTATGTGGAATAATATGTTTGCACAATCTATGCCTTATCAAATTCAACCAAATGTGCTAAATGATTCTGTGACTAACCCTACACTTCAACCACCTGCATCTGAGATCAAGGTTGACCTAAAGTTGCCTAAGTCAAAAGATGCAGGGGGATGAAGTCTAGAAAAAAGACTAACAAGGCTGGACCTAAGGAAACTTGGGTACCAAAATCAACTTGAAGAGTCAAAACTCCCAACATACTTTTGGGCTGAGGCTGTTAACTGTGCATGTTACACTCAGAATTCTCTAATCAATCAAGCAAAAGGCATGACTCCCTATCAATTGTTCAAGAGAAGAAAACCAACCTTAAACTTTCTTCATGTCTTTGGTTGCAAATGCTACATTCGAAGGAATCAACCAGATCATGAAGGAAAGTTTGATGCAAAAGCTGATGAAGGAATATTTGTTGGTTATTCTGCTGGAAAATCATATAGGGTCTACAATCTAAGAACCAACATTGTCATGGAATCTGTGCATGTTGTGTTTGATGATAAAAAGATTGATGGACTAACAGATGAGGGACATCATGAAGGACTAAAATTTGATAATATTGAGATATATTATGATGATAGTGAAGATGAGAATGATGGAGAAGGCACCTCGAAAAGAATTCAAAATCTGCCAATGCACAAAATGCTGCATCCGTTGAAAGTCATAATTCAGCTTCCGTTGATAGAAGCAATGCAGCATCCGTTGAAAGATAAAGTGCATCATCCGTTGAAGTTCATAATGAAGCATCTGTTGATCACAGTCTGTCAACGGATAATCATTTCACTTCATCAAGTAATAGAACTCCCAATTCCTTTATAAGGATCAGCAACTCAGGGGGAGTTTCAACCAATCAACATTCTATCTCACATCATGACAATATTGAGGCAACCTCATCTAGAGCTAATCTACCCCCTCAAAGGAAATGGACCAAGAATCACCCTTTTGATTTGATCATTGGTGATGCTACATCTAAAGTGCAAACTAGAAGGGCTACTCAAGATGAATGTCTATATAGTAGTTTTCTATCACAGGAGGAACCTAAGAGAGTGGAAGAAGCCCTATTGGATCCAGATTGGATTTTAGCAATGCAAGAGGAGCTAAACCAATTTGAGAGGAATAAGGTATGGAAGCTGGTACCCAAGCCAAAGAACAAGAGCTCTATTGACACAAAATGGGTATTCAGAAACAAGATGGATGAAAATGGCATTGTCATAAGGAATAAAGCCAGATTGGTTGCTAAAGGCTATTCTCAACAAGAGGGAATATATTTTGATGAGACATTTGCTCCAGTTTCCAGAATTGAAGCCATCAGAATCTTTCTAGCCTATGCAGCCCATGCCAATTTCAAGGTCTATCAAATGGATGTCAAGAGTGCATTTCTGAATGGAGAATTGGAGGAAGAAGTTTATGTAAGCCAACCTCCAGGATTTGAAGATCCAAATTTTCCAGACTATGTGTATTATCTGTTGAAAGCACTCTATGGACTAAAGCAAGCACCTAGAGCCTGGTATGAGACTTTGTCAAAATTTCTTCTAGATAATTATTCACAAGAGGTACTGTTAACAAAAATCTTTTCTTTAGAAATGTTAATGGCTGTACAATAATTGTTCAAATTTATGTAGATGATATTATATTTAGTTCTACATATGATAAGCTTTGTAAAAAGTTTGCTAAGTTAATGCAAAGTAAATATGAAATGAGCATGATGGGAGAGCTAACTTATTTTCTTGGTTTATAAGTTAAACAAGTTAGTGGTGGAATTTTCATTAGTCAAACTAAATATATTTATGATCTTTTAAAGAAGTTTGACTTAATGGATTGTTCATCTGCAAAAACTCCCATGACCACTGCCACCAAACTTGAATTAAACAAGGCTGAAAAGTCTGTGGATATTACAAGTTATAGAGGCATGGTTGGCTCACTTTTATATTTAACTGCTAGTAGACCTGATATAATGTTTTCTACATGTCTCTGTGCTAGATTTCAAGCTGACCCTAAAGAATCTCACTTAGTGGCTATTAAAAGAATTTTCAGATATCTCAAAGGGACTCCAAATCTAGGAATTGGGTACCCTAGAGAGTCTAGTTTTGATCTAATTGGCTACTCAGATGCAGATTATGCAGGTTGCAAAATAGACAGGAAAAGTACAACTGACACCTGTCAATTTCTAGGGAATAAGCTTGTGTCATGGTTCAGCAAGAAGCAAAATTCTGTTTCTACATCAACAGCTGAAGCTGAGTACATTGCTGCTGGTAGTTGCTGTGCACAGATGCTGTGGATGAGGAATCAACTATATGACTATGGGCTAACTGTTGACAAAATTCCTATATTTTGTGACAACACAAGCGCCATTGCCATTACTGAAAATCCAGTGCAGCACTCAAGAACCAAGCATATTGACATCAAGTACCACTTCATAAGGGAACATGTGATGAATGGTACAGTGGAACTTCATTTTATTCCAAGTGAAAAGCAGATTGCAGATATATTTACCAAGCCACTTGATGAATCAACATTCACAAGATTAGTAAGTGAGCTAGGTATGCTTAATTATTCATAAACTCATGTCCTCATTATAATCTGTTTTGTAGCATGAAATAAATTTGTTGCAAGAACAAAGTTGGCTTTAAGTAAAGGTTATTCTATCAATGGATATTCCCTATCCGTTGAAAGCCAAAATTGTTCTATCAACGGATGATCATTATCCATTGAAAGACAGATACATTTCTGGTAATTTTATCCTTCAACGGATAAAACTGTGTTAATCTTCAACGGATAACTATTTACCTCATCCGTTGAAGTGTCACATTAGCTGCTTTAAGTGAGTCACAGCCGTTGATTCTTTTACTTAACCGTTGATACATATATACACAGTTGTATGTATGTGTATTAAAAGCAGTTTTCAGAATTTCTACAGTTTTCTTTATTCTCAAACGGCTGTAATTTACTTAAAAGTATTATTTAATCATTCTATTTATGTTTTAATTCGAGAAAGTATAAAAGCCCCTTGAATTCTTATTTTCACTTTACGCTTTCTTGCTATTTTTCAAAAGCTTTTATTCTCTTTCTCTCCCAAAATTCTCAATCTTTCTCTGCAACCTCTACTCACAACAATGGCACCAGTAGTCAAGATTATGTCTCGTTCTGGATTTGTTTATGAAAACAACAATTTCGTAGCCTTGATGGAAAAGAATGAAGCCCACTCAGATTATCACAAGATGATGGACTTCATCAAAAACTGCAAACTAAGCTATGCAATGCTGGAAGCCCCAACTATCTATTGTGAGGTAATTGAGGAGATTTGGACAACAGCAGAGTTCAACTCCACAGACATGACCATTGCTTTCTCTCTCAAAGGTAAGGATTACTGTATTAACTGTGATGATATACAGTCTTGCTTTAAGCTACCTGAGAATAATGCCATGACACCACACACTGATAATGATGTATCTGTTATGTTAGATTCCATAGGCTATTCTTTTGATTCTGCTAGCTTAGGGACCATTAGAAGAAAGGGCCTTAGGAAAGAATGGAGTTTTCTTGGAGATGCCTTTATCAATATTTTCTCTGGGAAGATTAGCAATTTTGATGCCATAACTTCATCTCTTGTTAATATGCTCTATATGCTAGTTTCTGATAGGTACTTTAATTTTAGCAACTATGTCATGCTAGAATTAGGTTCCAGGTTAGGTAACAAAGCTAATAGACCTCATAACATCTACTATGCTAGATTCTTTATGTTATTGGCTAACCATGTTGCTGAAGGTTTGGTCATAACTAATGAGAGCAATAAACTCAAATGCTGGGCACAAGAGAAAAGGGTCCTTGCAGACCTTTTGAGAATTAACCTCAACAGCCAGGTGCCATTGGTATATTTACTAATAATGAATGCACCTCAGGTAAGTGAGGTAAATATTTCTGCAACTCCTACTTCTTCCAACCCCATTGTTTCTTTGCCTTCTAGTATGGCAATGGAATCTGTGTCTTTGTCCCAACAGATTCCTACCAAAGCCATCAAAACTAAAATTCCAAAACACAAGTCAAAGAAAACCATCTCTGTTGTTTCTCAAAAGACAACAATTGTAACAACTACCATAAACCCTGAAGGGAGTGAACAGGGTGTGAGTGGTGAGGGGATGGGTGAACATCAAGAAACCCCCAGGATAAGGTGGGAGAGGTGAGTGGTACCCTAGCCAGCCAAGCCACATCCCTAGTTGCATCCTCCCAAAAGGATGCAGCTATGAAAATAGTCCCCAACCAGGGACACAGAACAAAAGAGGGAGGGACACTGAAGCCACACATTCACCTATCAAAGCCTTTTCAAGAAAAAAGAAGGCTAAAACCCTAGTTTCAACACAGGGGGCACACACTACACAGATACATCCACCTGTATCTTTGCCTTCTCAAATTCAGCTTGATGTGGCTCCAGCAAATGTGGAGTCACAACCCCATTCTCTCATAATAGACACACATCAATCACCAAATTTTCCATCACCATCACCATCTCTGGATGTGGATATGATATTCACATCAATTCCTGATTCTCCCTCTTTAAAACTCAGGGAGGAGCCCCACTCAAATCCTGGTGATCATCATCTTTTAGATGATTTGTTGGATCATCAGCCAATTCTTTCAGTCTTAGTTGAAGAATCTGTGTCACCTCACTTAAAATCAATCCAAACAGATTCAACAATTATGTCACTTTCAATATCTACTTCTTTTCCTTCTTCAACGGATATTTCTCATTCGTTGACAAGTGGTTGTTCTTCGACGGATAAGCTTAACAGCAGTTATCCGTTGATACCATCAGTTCCTACTTCAACGGATACTCCCTATCCGTTGATAGTCTCTACACATATATCTGAATCAATTCCAAGTGTAGAAGACATGGTTACTGTACAATCACTTCTAGGATTGAGGGAAGGGAGTGATAATTTGAGTGAGAGGCTGGGTTGCTCCCAGGCAAAAGGAGAGGCTGAGAGTCAAAATATGCATGCTATTTCTTCCAGCATGGCAAAAGTGAGTGAGAGGAGTGCCACCTTAGTAGGTGAGGGTGAGGGTGTGAGGGTGTGTGTGAGCCAGGGGGAGCCCCTGATGCAAGAATATAGAGAAAATGAGAGAAAAGCAGGTACAGAAGCTATAAGGGTGGATCCAGCCATTGCTAGTGAGTCGATTGTGGATGATGCTGAAAAGGGAAGACAATTTCAGCAACATTACAAAGCTGTAATTAATAACATTTCATTGGATGCTGACACTTTTACTCATCCTGTTTCAGCCTATCAACTGTTGGCTGCTCAGGGCAATGTGGAGGCAGAGCAGACTTTGAACATAGTGCACACTTCAGAATCTCTTCAAAGATATAAAGCTGCTGTTAATAGGATGCCTTCTCAAGCTGGTGAGCCATCTGAAGAATTTAAAGTAAATTCTCATGATGATGACTCTGTTTCTTTGGATGGAAGCATGAACTTAGGGGGAGATGAAGGCCCAATTTCTGTTCCAAATTTACCTGAATGGGCATGGACAAAGAAATCTACACCAGGACAGTTTGGTGTAGCTTTGGTCAAGCAGGTCATGGCTATTCAAAAGACCCTTCAGGAAACTTCAGATGCTAGTACCAAGGCTATTCTTCAAGCTCATCTAGACTCTCTGCATCTCCTGTAGTTGCAGCACATCAGACAGAATTTGAGTGTGGATGAACTCAAAAAGGATATTGCTGACTTGAAATCCTATAATTCTGAGAAGTTGGATTCAGTCATGCCTTATGGTATAATACAAGATTTGTTGCTGAGACTGAGGAGAAAATCTGATGGTAACAAGAGGCTGGCCAAGTTGGAAGACAGAGTTCAAGTCATTGAAAACTCTGTGGTTACCATTCTTCAAAATCAACAATCTCAGACAAGTCTACTATTGCAGCTGGCAAAAGCACAAGGCTTGACCCTTATCCTTGATGATAACAAAAAGGGGGAGAATAAAAGGGAAGGGGAAGGAGAGCCATCAACAAAAGTTCAAATATCTAAAGTGCTAGTTCCTGCCATCACCACTTCTCCAACACCTCAAATCAAAGGAAAGCTTGATGGAATTGATTTAATCCAGATAGCAGTAGCTGAGATGAAAGTCAAAGAGCAAAGGAGGAGAATTGATGAAAGGATGCAACAAGTGTTTGGCTCTACAACCTCAAAATCACAATCTGTGAAGCATAGCACAAAGTGGAGCCAATCATTATGGAGCTCAAGCCAGTAAGGAGGAATAAGGGTGGAGAGACTTCTTCAAAGAATCTGAAACCTATGGTTCTCAAGCCCAACAACAGATCTAACAACGACTCTACAAAGAACCCTCTAAGCCTTGCTCAGTTGAAAGAAGTGGATTTTCCTCTTCCGAAGCCTGATGAAGACAAGGTTTTAGGTGGTAATATCATAAAGCACAAGGAGACCAAGGATGTGGTTGAAAGAATGAACATGGTTACTATCTTCAGAGAGGGAAAGAGTATCTCTGTGATACAAGGACATCCCAAATTCTCAATAGCCAAGAGGGAAGAAACCAGAAGGTTGAAGGAAGAAGCTGAAAAGCTAAAGGCTGACAAAAGAGCACAAGCAAAGCTTGAAAAACAGCTAAAGTCAAGTCAAGCTGAAGAAAAGAAAGAAATTGAAGACAAGAGTGATGATGTAGGTATGGGGGACATGTTTAGTGATGATGTGGAAGAAAGAACTGAGGAAAAAAAGGAATGGCAGAAAGGGAACAAAAAGAAGGTCAATGCAAAAAGGAAGATTGTAGATGAAACTGAAGAAACCCAATCAAAATCCAAACCACTACCTTCTATTCCTGAACCCATTATGCCTGACCCCTTCATAAACATCCATGGTAAAACAATCACTCCTAAGGAGGAACCAATTGATTGGGACACCATCAAATTGCCCACCTTCTTAACCACTTCTCCACCATCAAAGAAACAGAAAAGAAAAATCAAATCAACACCTCCCCTAACCTCAATCAAATTCACTCAGAAACTCAAGCCTAAGCCACAAGCCTCAAAGGATGATTATGTTCACATTTGTGACATAAAGGAATTTACAGACATTGAACTCTATCTGGATGAGCTGGAGGAAGTAAGGGGAATAGATGCCTACAGACAGCTTCCAGAAAGACTAGTGTTCAAATATAAAGGAAGTGGGGAAAGGACTTGGCCTCTTTACAGAATTCTGGATGAAGGCTATTCTACCTTGAAGGCTATCAAAAGGGATTCTGGCTTTACCAGAACTGCCAAAACTGAGATTCTCAACAAGATTGCCAACATAAGGAAAACTTGGTGGGAGTCCAATGCCTTGCCTAGAACATTATTCATCCCAGAGCATGGAGTTACAGTTCATAAATCACCTCATTGGTTGATGGAGTTCAGAGACAATAAAGGAGTCAGAAGATTTTTTAGACTTGAAGATCAGCTCAAGATTGCCAGTAATGAAACTCTCAAGGATATGCAATCTAAGTTGGACATCAATGAGGAAGATGATGCTGAATTCTACAGACAACTCCAACTCCAAATAGAGGAGAATGACAGGAGGCTAGGGAAGAAAACAAGGGATCAAAGGAAAAGGAATTAATCTGCTAAGGCTAAAGGAGCACCCTTGGAAACAATGTAATTCTTCAATTCTATCTCAGTATATATACTTTTGCAGCACTTTTGAATTTCTACTTTATTTCAGTTCATATGTTTATTAAGTGTTTTGTTATCATTAAGTTAAACCCAAATTTATGCCTACAGTTCTAGTAGACATAAATAGGGGGAGATTGTTAGGAATATGTGTATTAGTTTGATGATAAGTTCAACAAAACACTTAAGTAGAAATCTGGTGTTTGTAGCCTCAACGGATAAGACCATTCTGGCTATCCGTTGAAGGAGTAGCTTTACTTAGAAATAAGTTTAGTATTGTAGCACATTTTATTCTCTGTATTTAAGTTGTAATTCTTAGATGTTGTGGGAAATTATAAGTCATGTTGACTACTAGTGGATATGCAAATAGGAGGGCTAACTGTAAATGTTTCATGCCTTGTTATTTTGTATAAGTGAAGTAGTATCAATTGATATTAAAGCCCTTCAACGAATGAGAAACAAAGCTTCAACGGATGTCTCTAAAGCTTCAACAGATAACATCCATCAACGGATGAGTGCATCAACGGATAAAGCTTCAATTGCTAATGCTTCAACGGATAAAGCCATCAACGGATAAAAGCTTCAACGGATGCTAAGTTCAATAGCATTTGATAGTGACAATTCATAAGCTGACAGAGGCACATGGGTTGACAGAGATAAACTGGAATGTGGAAGCCTCTAGGAAGAATCAAGAAAAAGCAGCATTTCCATTCTGGTGCAAACAAGGAAGTATTCAAAGATTCACAGCTAAACCTAAATTGCATTGGATAGAGAAATGAAGAAGAAACATGTGAAGAATCTTTTAATTGTATTCTACAGTTTTGTCTTCACTTGTAAACTTGGTGTTATATAAATCAAGTAGCAGCTAGTAATTAGATGGTGAATTTTCCAGAGCTGTTTAGAAAAATCCAGAGAGAAAATCATCTAGTTTGTACTAGGACGCAGCTGTGATCAATTCTTTGATTCACAGATTTTCTGAAATAACACATCTCTGGTGGAACAACATATCCACCAGAAAAGTTTTTAAGTTCTTTGTGTTCTTTACATTTATGCTTGAATATATATATATCTGTCTGTATTAGCTTAAAGTAATTCACACACATTTGTTCATCAAAACACTTAGTCTTAGAAACTGCTCAAAACTTGAAAAAGTTTTGAGATTTACATTCAACCCCCTTTCTATAAATCTCATTGTTAGTCCACCAGGAATAACAACCCATGCTGTCATCTCCAAAAGTGATACTTGGGCCAACTCTTTCCTTGAACTCAGTAAGCAGGGTAGAATCTCCAGTCATGTGCTTTGAGCACCCACTATCCAGATATCAAAGATTCTTTCTATTTCCCTGCACAGAAAAAAATCAAATCAAGTTGATTTTGGTACCCAAGTTTCCTTGGAACCTTTTTTGTTAGCCTTTATCTTAGTTTTCTTAGGCTTGTCTTCATTTGACTTAGGCATTTGAGATTCATCCTTAGCCAATTGAATAGAACCCTTAAAATCATTCATCATTGCAGAATTATCATGCACAGGCTGATTAACATGGAAAGGCATATTTTGTGCAAACATGTTATTCCAGTAAGGCATGCTAAATGGCATTTGTGGTATACTAAATGCAACATAGTAAGGATTTTGTGCAAATGGCATATTAGAAAAATGTGCATTCAAATTATATGCAGGCATAACATTCACATGCATTGTAGGCATGCTGGAAAATGAAGGAGGTGTAGATATGGGAGCAGGCATAGCAAGTTTGCAATTAACAGATAAATGATTAACACTACCACACTTAACACAAGTTTTTCTTGGTGCATAATTATAAGGTGTGTAGTTGTTGTGTTTGTTAATTCCTACTTTCCCATTCCTATTGTTTTTTTAGACTCTGTTCTTACTTCAATTTTCTCCAATCTGTCATTTAATTGCTTAATGGACAGATGCCCTGTATTGACTCACTTGTTCTGTTTCACTTGAATTATTTTACCTTGAACAAAGTTCTTAGAAACTGGTCCATATTTTTCATTTAATTTAGCTAGATTAGCTTTGCTAACTGGTTTACTTTCACTCAATGGATGTGGCTCATTATCTTTCAACGGATAATCCTTTTGATTATTCGACGGATAATGTTCATCATCCGTCGAATCCACATCCGTTGAAAGTCCTTCAATCAAATTGGAATCAAGCTTCTCCTTGCTCTTTTTCCAGGCTGCATCATAGAAAGATTTTATACCTTGAACTTTAGTAATTTGAGAATGGACATCTCTAGATGATTTCCATGCCTTAATTACTTCCTGTTCTCATTCAAGGTGCTTTCTTAAAATCTCCTCTTTATTTAAGGATTTAGTTAGTTCATCTTTAGCAATCGTGCATTCTATCTTTAATTTCTCAAACTCAACAAACTGAGTCTCTATCACATTGTTTCTTTCACTTAAAAACAAATTGTTCTCTTTAAGTTTGGTGTTTTTTTAGCGAGAGACTTGAGTGTAACACGCAGATGGTATAATTCAGTAGACATGTCATTTATAGCATCATTAGATTCAGCTTTAGATAAATGTGCTAGGTTAGTGGTGATTAGCTGATTGCTGGATGAACTGACTTCTGTTTCATCTGATTTGGCCATAAGTGCTAGATTGACATAGCTTGTATCTTCATCCTCTTCTAATCCATCTGCAGCCCAGTCATTTTCTTGAGTGATGAAAACCCTTTTCTTTTATTTGAGCAACTCAAAATATTTCTGTTTATAATCAACAGGCTCAAACTTCTTTTTACCAGAATCAGACTTTCTGCATTCATTAGCAAAATGACCTGCCAAGCCACATTTGAAACATTTGAATTTGGACTTATCAACCATGTTTCTGTTTGGCTGCTCCAAAATTTTTCTTGAATTTGAGCTTGGCGAATCTCCCAGATAGAAAAGCAAGATGCTCATCTATGTCATCCATGTCATCTTGACTAAGATTGTCTTCATGTTCAGCTACTAGCCCTTCTCCCTTGCCTTCACAAACTCTATGGTTTGGTGCAGATTTAACAGCTTCAACCTTTGTCTCCTTCTCCTTTTCTTGCTCATCAACCAATGCAATGGATCCTCCCTTCTTTCTTCCTTTCTCCATCTTCTCATCTTACTCTATTCCAAGCTCATAAGTCTTTAGATTCCCATACAGTCTATCCAAGGTGAATTCCTTGTAATCTTGAGAATTTCTCAATGAGACTGTCATAGACTTCCATTCCTTTGGCAAAGATCTAAGGAATTTGAGGTTTGAATTTGTTTGATAGATCCTTCCATGCAAATTTAGAGCATTCAGTAATTTTTGAAATCTACTGAAAATGTCAGTCAGTGACTCACTTTCTTCACTGTGGAAATGCTCATATTGCTGAATCAAGAGTTACATTTTGTTTTCCCTTACCTGCTCAGTTCCATCACATATAACTTGAATTGTGTCCCAGACATCCTTAGCAGTTTTGTAGTTTATGATGTTATCAAACATGTCTCCATCAACACCATTAAACAAAATGTTCATGGCCTTTTTATCCTTATAAACTTGTTCAATATCAAGATCAGACCATTCTGCTCTAGGCTTTAGGACATATGGTTTATTTCCTGTAGCATCTCTCATAGGGACATGTGGACCTTTCTCAATGCAGTCCACATATGCTTTATCTTGAGATAGGAGATGCAGGTGCATCTTCACCTTCCAATGGTGATAGTTGTCTTTGTCCAAAAATGGAATCTTTACTCCAACTTTTTTAAGCTCATCTTGTTAGTTGTTGTGATCTTTAAACTCTTTGTTCTTCAAGATCTTGCTCTGATACCAATTGTTATTCCCAAACAATCTAAACAAGAATTACAGAAGGGGGGTTGAATGTAATTCTGGATTCTTTTTAATTTTAAGAACAATTCTACTATAAATATATAACTATGTTTGATTTAGCAATTGTGCGGAATGAAAGTAGTAAAGAAATCAAATCAAAAAGTAATCAAATACAAGTATTTTAAAACTTTCTAGTGGATTGAAATTTTCCACCAGAGATATATATTAAGTTGAGAACTCTGTTTAACAAAATTGTTCACAGCTGCTTACAAGTAAAATTCAAGAACTGAGAAATTCTTTACAGATTTTGCCTTATCTATTTCTCAGGTGATTGCTTACTTTCTTGGATACTATTCAACTTGCTACACTTGATTTATATATCACCAAGTTACATGATAAAAATACAAGATAATAAGACAAAATGTATCTAGTCTAACTTCATGCTACTACACTTCTCTTTCCAGCATCTTTGAATATCATCTATTTAACATGGAAATGCTTCTTTGTTATCTAAATCCTTCAAATAGGCTGCCACATTCCATTTGCATACAACCAACGCATATGACTGTCAAGTCACTATCAACTGCTCTTTCAAATTTGAACATCCGTTGGAACTTAGATTGATCATCCGTTGGAAATCTGTTTGATCATCCGTGGAAACTCTAGTTGATCATCCGTCGAGACTTATGTTGATCATCCGTTGAAACTTTGTGAATCATCCGTTAAGACTGTCTTCTTGGAAGTTAACTATATTTCATTTATACAAGATTACAAGGTGTGGCGCCCCAAAATCCGGGGTCAAGGATCTAGGAGGCCACACCATCTTGAATACTATATAACACTTATCTCGTATCACAATATATAAATACTCACACTTTTACGACCCCACACTTATCACACACACGCTTATAGGTTATTATCTTGGAAACGACCCATTCATTACTAGAGTAAATCAATCCACAAAGTGATAATTATTATAACCCAAAAGTAATTAAGTCTTACCGGGGGAAATAACCTTTAAGTAAGGTTAGTCCGTCAGCCAAATATCCGTGTCTTACTTATCATCTTACATAAGTCGTACTTATAAATAAGCCGGACTAAAAACAACTAAAAACCAATCCAGCTTATTCGGTCTACCTGAGGAACAACACCAAACATCCTACGGAATAACTAGCCATTTCCTACCCATTTCCTGGCTGTAAGTCTCATGATAGGCATCTTGATTCACTATTGTGTTGTGTCAATTTAAGGAAACAAGTGTGAGCTATAATGCCCATCATAATAATGTATAGTATGAAATGACTGTATGATAAACTCAAGTAAAACGTCACATATGATAATTACGTTTTATTCAAAAATATTTTTCCTTGGTGATACACACCTTCTTTTGAAAATAATTCTTTAATGGACTTATTATCCTGCAAATACCTTAATGGTAAACCCAACACCTAGGCTTGGGTTATGTTATTGAATCACAATTCCAATTAGAAGAATAGGACATTCACTGGAGCCACTGCATACGATGATCAGTCGTACTACGGAAATAATAACCTTTTCTACTAGTAGATGGACGATTCCCTTTTTATTATTGGTTATCACCCTGGCCGCATTCGGGCCTTTTCTGTGTCCATCCCTCTCAGGTACATACTTCGCATCTATCCCTCTCAAGACACGGTTTTGCGTCCATCCCTCTCAGGTACACATACTCCACATCTTAATCAGTATATAAGATACCTTCTCATGTGGTAGTATATTGGTAGTCTACCCAGTCCACGAAGTACTGGAGTCTACCCCTCCTTGTCCTTGTAAGAATCCCATAATATATCTAGAACTTATATTGGTCCCCAAGCATATTGCTTGTTGATAGGCACACTTTGATTTGTACGTATGTATATATACTTCTGAAAATTTTCGGAGGAAGTACTAAGGATGTGAATTGACCATTGTCAACAAATTTATTAAATAAGGGGGAGTTTCTTTTGAAACTATAATTAAAATAATTAAAATAAGTCGAGATAATATTCTCTGACGATCTGAAATTATTCGAATGATTTTCCGAAAATCAGAAAGTATTTTAAATTAGGCTTTATGATTTTTAAATCATAAAAAATCATTAGATAAATATTTATTAATTAAATAGTAATCATTAAAAAATTAAACCTCGAATAAGTTTACTTTAAAAGAATATTTGAAATAATATTCCTCAGCTAATTTATGTTTACGTAATTTAAAGTAATCTTTAATATTTAATCGTGATTGAAATAAATAAGCGTTGGAGAATACTTCTCCTATAATAAATAATTAGTTAAATAATGCTCATTATTCGAATAATAAAATATAGTTGAGGGAATACTATCTTTGGAATTCGTTTTAATAAAAGTTCGAGGTATTTAATATTTCATAGGTGGACGTTGAGTCCTTTGAAACGTAACTACTATGGACTTTAATCTTCCTATAAATATCACCGGAATGATTCTCGGGTGTTTATTTTAAATCCCGACCGACTCTCGGTCTTATAATTATACGTCACGCTTGTGGAGGATTTAAACATTTTACGACATATACGTATCGTACAACATCGCTACATTATGTGAAAACTCAATTGCTAAGTATCATGGCAAGCATGTTATTTATGCAATGATAATAAAACAACCCTTTCACAATAAAACAGTAAATAGAGTTGGGTTCGTAAACTTTCGAAGGAAACTCGAGTTGGAGGATGCTCTAGGGTCCGCTCAAAAATCTATAACCATAAACACCATCGTTTCGTTAGGTCCCGTTCTAATTTACGACGACTCGCACTCATATGCTACTTATTATGCACCCTCTCAACTTATTTTACCCTTATTATTTCTTTAAGTACTTATTCGTATTACGGTCACTTCCTTTTTCGAAGTAGCTTAGGTCCGTTTTCATTTTCATCGTCGGCTCCACTTATGGATTCTACGGTTTTCTAATCGCGCGGTCTTGGCTCCGATATTTTTATAAAATTGAAATATCATTATTTTTACTTGATATATTTATAGAGGTTAAGGAACTCTATTTACTACTCTCTGTAAATATTTCATGATTTATGAACATTTTTAAGTCGATCCTTTTTATTTCCAAATTTTGTAGTTTGTAGCAGTTTTTGTCGCATAAATCACTTTTAGTAAAACGGTCATAACTTTTGATCCGTAAATAGGAATCAAGAAATTAAAGTGCCTAAACGATCCTTATAACATTGTCTATCATAATCAAATATTATTTTTCAAGAAACTACAGTTTATATCTTCGGGACTTTCTACAGAATCTTAATATTACGTTTTGTTCATTTTTGCGGGATTACGATTACGATCCGAGTTTCGTTTACGCCTTGAATCTTTATACTACCATTAACAATCATCATATCATCATAACCACACTAAATCCTCTCAATACCATCATGTTCTTGAGGCAACAATCATCAACCTTAAATCTACTTAACTAAACACCAAGATTACAACAATACATTCACCAAAACTAGGTTACAACTATGTTCCAAAAGAGTCTTGAACTTAAACCTTAAATAAAGATGGGTCAAAGATTTATACCTTTCTTGAAATCTTGAGAAGTGTTCTTGATGATGATGAAGTCTTGGGAGTGATAGGTAGGGTTTTTGGAACCTAAATCAGCCATTAAAATCAAGAAACCAAAGAAGAGTTATTATTCACTATCATATTTCTTGAATTTGTTTCACCCATAAAACCTTGATAAAATGATCTTAAAAATTTATCTTACCTTAGTTTAGGATGTATGAAGATTGAGAATTAATGGGGGAATTTTTCCATTACTAGAGCTTGAAGTTTTGAATTTGATTTCTCCTCTTTTTTTTGTTAGGGCCGAATGGGAGGTTTTGGGAGAGAGAGAGAGAGAGAATTTTGTGAGCTTCTTGCTTGATTCTTGAATAATACTTGTGCTATATTCTTGTATATTATCTAGTATATAACCTAAACTAGATTTATGTTGGAAAATCTTGGAATAAATCTTGCTAGCCTTTCTAGATTACAAGCTAAGCTAGTAGTTTTAGTCTTTAGCTTACTATTCTTTAGCCTTAGATGATCCTTCCTATAACCTTAGCTTACTATTTGATAAAGTAACCATGATTACTTTTCTACCATGGTTAGTTAGCGTGATACGTTTATTTAATCGTTTACGCGTTTGTTCAGTCGCTTAATCATTTTCATAATAATTTTTCGTAAACGGTTCGCAGCTTAAATCCTTTCGTATTTATTCTTTATGTTTTGAAGTATCGTCCTTGGATATAATTCCGTCGGGTTTTAAATTCGTAATTATATCGTGATTCCCTTAATCCTCGATAATTCGTAAATATGGTCATTTTCAAAGTTCATTTTCTTCAAAAACTAATAGCGTTTATATACACTCATTTGGTGCGTATAATCATGTTATCAACTCCAAAACTCATTTTCTCATGCACAACATAGTGTGGGCTAAAAAAATTTCCCCGTATGTCAGGGTTACTATTCATTAAACGTTTTTACAAAGTCTCAAAAATTTGAGTTATTACAGTCTTCCCCTCTAACAAGGATTCCGTCCCGGAATCAATTAGAAAATAGTTGGGGATATCTATTCCTCATTGCGTCTTCTAGTTCCCAACTTGACTCTTCAACATTTTGATTTCTCCAAAAGATTCTAACCAGCTTCATAGTCTTGTTCCTCAACACTTGTTCTTTTTGGTCCATTACCCTTACTGGCTTCTTAACATTGGTCAGGTCTGGTTGTAAATCTACCTGCTCATATTCTATCACATGTCACGCATCCGCATGGTACTTTCTTAACATTGACACGTGGAAGGGTCCTATGAATCTGGGACTCAGCTTCCCTTTCTTCCCGAATCTCATCACTCCTTTTCCATGGAGATATTTTTAATAGCACTGAATCCCATACTTTATATTCTCTATATTTCCTGGTATGGTCTCCGTACTTCCTTTGTCTGTCTTGAGCTGCTACCAGTCTCTTCCTAATGAGTCCCACCATCTCTCGGGTTTGCTGGACTAACTCGGGTCCTATTATCTTGTGTTCTCCAACTTCATCCCAACATAGGGGAGAGCGGCATCTCCTTCCGTAAAGAGCTTCATACAGAGGCATTCCTATGCTAGCATGATAGCTATTATTGTAGGAAAATTCGATCAGGGGTAAGTGGTCATTCCAATTCCCTTTAAAGTCGATGTCACACACTCGCAGCATATCTTCTAGAGTCTGCATAGTCCTTTCGCTTTGGCCATCAGTTTGGGGGTGGTAAGCGGTACTCATATTTAGTCTGGTACCTACACACTCCTGGAAGCTTCTCCAAAATCGGGAATTAAACCTTGGGTCTCGATCTGACTATGGCAACAGGAATGCCGTGTCTCACTACAATTTCCTTCAAGTAGATATCCACCATCTTGTCTACGGTGTACCTTTCGTTGATTGGTAGGAAGTGCACGGACTTGGTCAGTCTATCTATGATAACCCATATGGCATCGTGATTGGTTTTCGTTCTTGGTAGGCCTGTCACAAAATCCATGGCTATATGCTCCAATTTCCATTCTGGAATTTCCAGGGGCCGTAATAGTCCACTCGGTCGCTGATGTTCAACCTTCACTCTCTGGCATGTCAAGCACTTGCTGACCCACTCTGCTACTTCTCTTTTCATGTTCGGCCACCAAATAATATTCCTTAGGGTGGATTGAATATCTGGAGTTATGCCCTTCGCGCAACAGCTCATCCTTTAACTCTTTCACATTTGGAATCCAAATTCGGGATGCATACCTCATGATCCATTTCTCGTCCTTCTCGCATCTGACTTCCTCACCGATCAATGTTCCTCTCTTCACTCAACTTCTTTTCCTGACACAATCGTATCTTTTCAGTCAGTTCCGGTACTAGTTTAATCTCAAATAATCCTTCTGTTCCTTTACCGATTGTTCTCACGTCAATTTCCATCTTCTCAAATTCTTTAACTAACTCCTCAGATTTCAATATCATTTTGAGTCTTTCCTTCCCACTGAGGGCATCAGCCACCACATTGGCTTTACTCGGGTGATACAAAATTTCACAGTTGTAGTCCTTAATCAATTCTAACCACCTCCTTTGTCTCATGTTTAGTTCTTTCTGAGTAAAAATATATTTTAGGCTCTTATGGTCTGTGTAAATCTCGAATTTCTCACCATACAGGTAGTGCCTCCAAATTTTTAGGGCAAATACTATGGCTGCTAACTCTAGATCGTGGGTTGGGTATCTGATCTCATATTCCTTCAATTGCCGAGAGGCATACGCGATAACCTTCTCGTGCTGCATAAGCACACATCCTAGTCCTTTATGCGATGTATCGCTGTATATCACAAACTCTCCCTTTCCATCGGGAAGAGCGAGCACTGGTGCAGACACCGGTCTCCTTTTCAGTTCCTGAAAGCTTTCCTCACATTTCTATATCCATACAAACTTTTCCGTTTTACGGGTAAGTCTAGTCAGTGGGCCGACTATCTTGGCAAAGTCTTGCACGAATCTCCGGTAATATTCTGCTAAACCCACAAAACTCCTAACCTCTGTTGGGGTAGTCGGTCTTTCCCAATTGGATACCGCCTTTGTCTTGGCGGGTCAACTAAAACTCCTTTGCTACTCACCACATGCCCTAAGAACTTAACTTCCCTTAACCAAAATTCGCATTTTGAGAACTTGGCATATAATTTCTCATTCCTCAAGATTTCTAAGACTATCCTCAAATGTCTTGCATGTTCTTGCTCTGTCTTTGAGTAGATTAGAAAATAGTCTATAAAAACTATCAAGCATATATCTAGGTACTTTTTGAACACTCTGTTAATCAAATACATAAAAGCTGCGGGTGCAGTGATTAGTCCAAATGACATGACTAAGAACTCATAGTGTCCATACCTAGTGCGAAAAGCAGTCTTTGGTATATCCTCAGGTTTGATTTTCAAATGGTGATATCCTGTCCTCAAATCTATTTTGGAAAAGTGCACAACACCCTTGAGTTGGTCGAATAGGTCATCAATCCTAGGGAGAGGGTACCTATTCTTGATAGTCAGCGTATTCAACTCCCGATAGTCTATGCATAATCTCATACTGCCATCCTTTTTCTTTACGAATAGTACTGGTGCTCCCCATGGAGATACACTGGGTCTTATTATTTCATTATATAATAACTCTTGCAGTTGAGAAGCTAGTTCCTTCGTCTCAACTGGGGCTAGCCTATAAGGGGCCTTGGACACTGATGTCGTCCCTGATGCTAATTCTATAGCGAATTCTATTTCTCTGTCGGGTGGCAATCCTGGTAAGTTTTCTGGAAACACATTCTCGAATTCATTCACTATGGGTATGTCCTGTATGTTGGGAACTTCCTTCTTAGTATCCATCACATAAGCCAAATAGGCCTCATTACCTTTCTTTAACAATCTCTTTGCCTGTAGCATGGTCAGAAATTTTATGGTCTATCGTTGACCTCTAAACACTACTTCCTTTCCATTTTACACTCTTATCTTCACCCTCTTCTGCTCATAATCTATTTACGCTCCATTACTGGATAACCAATCCATTCCTAAGAATACATCAAATTCTCCTAACGCAAAAGGGATTAAGTCAACCTCGAAGACTTTCCCTTCTAATTTCAACTTGCATTTAGGGTGTATTTGATTTACAGGAATTATTTCTTTATTTGCTATTTCCACTTGTAATATCTCATGTAAGGGTATGACGTTAAGTTTTAACTTTTTAGCAAAATCTTGAGATATAAATGATTTGGTCACTCTAGAATCAAATAGGACATTTGCATGTTCGGAATTTAATAGAAGGGTACCTGTTATCATGTCAGTGTTCCGAGCAGCGTCCGGAACGGTCATGTTAAAGGTCCTAGCAGGTGGGGGCCGGTTGGATGCAGCACTACTCATCCCTGAGGCTGGGGGCCTCAATATCGGGCAATCCTTCCTCATGTGCCCTACCTTCGCACATTGGAAACATGTCAAGTTGGATTGGTTGCAGTTGTTAGCAAGGTTTCAGGTTTGGTCACACTTATAGTATTTCAGAGGGGCTCTCGCCTGGCTGCACACTCGAAGGTGTCTTCTTCTACATGTTTGACACTCCGGTATTGGGGCGCGGGGTTGGCTATAAAATGTTGCCCTAGATTGTCCGCCGCCCTGGCCAACACTCTCACTTGGGGCCTTTCTAAATCTGGGGCCTCTCGTAGGTTGGGACACCACTCCCCTGACGAACCTGCTTGGGAGGCTCCTGTTCCCGGTTCCTCCTCCTCCTCCTCCTTGACTCCCTATCTTCCTTTTTCTATTTTCCTTTTCCTTCAAACTTTGCTCACTGCCAGCTTCAACAATCGAGGCCTTTTGCACTAAGGTAGCGTAATCTGTCAGCTCTAGTACTGCCACTCGGTTTTGTATCCACTGTTTCAGACCAAGCTGAAACCTTCACGCTTTCTTCTCTTCGGTATTCACAAACTCAGGTATAAATCGTGATAATTCAGTAAACTTGGCCTCATATTCAGCCACAGTCATCTTATCTTGTTTCAACTCCAGAAACTTAATCTCCATCTGAGTTTCCATAAACCTAGGGAAATACTTGTCTAGAACAATTGGGTAAATCTATCCCATGGAATCATAACATCAGTCTCGAGGTTTCGTTTAGATTCCCACCAATAATTAGCTTCTCTTTTCAACATGTAAGAAGCAAAAATGGTCTTGTGTCATTCTTCCACACCTAGTATCTTGAAGGACTTTTCTATTTCCTTGAGCCAGGCCCGTGCCTCAATAGGGTCGGCAGATCCTAGAAACTTTGGGGGTTTGAGGGATTTGAACACCCTGAAGGCAGTGGCCGCAGTCTGTTGGGAAACATGCGGCTGTGGTGGAATGGGCTGTTGGTTCAGATTTGCCCTTAAAAGTTCCATAAACTCATTCATGGGGTTCCCTCCCTGATGGGTATCCTCAACCTCTTCTTCTACATACTCTTCCTCATCATACTCATTATAGTCTAGGTCTTCTTCACTTTCCTCATTCACTATGTGGTCAGGTCCATTCCGTTGTTGGTTAACAGATTCTGCAGTTGTGCCCTGGTTCCTCTTCTACGGGGTGGCATCGTTTTGATAATGAAAATTTTGTCAATATAGTTGCAAAATTTTTTATAATTGGGTTAATTTATTCATAGGTAAGCATGTCATTTATTATCTAGCATATTTCAAGTGCAATATTATGGAAATCAATTTCCTAATAACTGTTAGATATATACCATATGGTCTCCCAATTATATCTTGGGGACAAAACAACTATCCGAGTTCATACATGACCTGATTATAATACATCATCACTTTTCCTGAATACTGAAATACAAATACATAAATCGGGTACCCTGAAGGGCTAGGAACGCTATCTACTACTAGCTATCCTAACAAAATTGGTGACAAGTCACCCAGCCCTTTACAAGGTCCATAAATAGTCACTCGTCCCTCTGTCGCTGCGCGTGAGGTCTCGCACCCTCCTCATCGCTCCTGCCAACATCAACTCTGTGTCAATTACCGGGATGTATCCCCTCACCGCCGTCATCCTCATCTGAACCCGGGTACGGAGCTCGATCCCATCAATTTCCCTGTGGGCTATGGCCGAGGAAGCAGCTCTGAAGTCCCCTGGATATCCTAGCCTGATGGCTCTCTCAACTGTCAGCGCCTGTCGTAGCTCTACAATGTAGGCAGATGCCGCGGTGAGCTCAGCGTTAAGCTAAGCCACAATCCAGTCATGTACAGCTACATGTATGGTCGCTGGGGGTGGTAGAGGTGAGTCTGGATCGATAGAGGATATGTCATAAGCCTCATAGGTCTGTGCACCCATCCCATCCTCCTCGTTATCATCAGTGTAGGGCAAAGGGCTCTGCATCCCGGGTGTGGTGTAGGAGAACGAACAGTCGGGAGAGGGTACATCTCTATATCCCTCCAACCTATGTCATCTCCCTAGGGCATCTCAACGTCATCAGCTATGGAGACAGGTTGGTCAGTCTCTTTCTCCGAGGCATCCTCAGTAGGGTCATCATCTGAGTCATCAATGGGTGGGTCCTCCAGCTCGGGAGTAGGGTCACACTCAGGGGCCATAATATCATCAACATGGTCAACCTCCCCCATAGGCTCCACTGGTACCTGACACAATAGGCAAGGTGTTACTAACTTAGAGTCAGAATTCCCCTAAGGGTAAAATTGTCAAGACTACCCATGTAGCCTGACGACAAACTCGACTTAAACTCTAATTGATTATTTATTATTCTATGTCTACATATTTTATATCCTATCGTTTCCAAGATTTGATAACCTAAGGCTCTGATACCATTTTTGTGGCGCCCCAAAATCCGGGGTTAAGGATCTAGGAGACCACGCCATCTTGAATACTATATAATACTTATCTCGTATCACAATATATAAATACTCACACTTTTACGATCCCACACTTATCAAACACGCACTTATAGGTTATTGTCTTGGAAATGAACCATTCATTACTAGAGTAAATCAATCCACAAAGTGATAATTATTACAACCCAAAGGTAATTAAGTCTTACCGGGGGAAATAACCTTTAAGTAAGGTTAGTCCGTCGGCCAAATATTCGTGTCTTACTTATCATCTTACATAAGTCGTACTTATAAATAAGCCGGACTAAAAACAACTAAAAACCAATCCAGCTTATTCGGTCTACCTGAGGAACAACACCAAACATCCTACGGAATAGCTAGCCATTTCCTACCCATTTCCTGGCTGTAAGTCTCAAGATAGGCATCTTGATTCACTATTGTGTTGTGTCAATTTAAGGAAACAAGTGTGAGCTATAATGCCCAGCATAATAATGTACAGTATGAAATGACTATATGATAAACTCAAGTAAAACATCACATATGATAATTACGTTTTATTCAAAAATATTTTTCCTTGGTGATACACACCTTCTTTTGAAAATAATTCTTTAATGGATTTATTATCCTGCGAATACCTTAATGGTAAACTCAGCACCTAGGCTTGGGTTACGGTATTGTATCACAATTCCAATTGGAAGAATAGGACATTCACTGGAGCCACCGCATACGATGATCAGTCGTACTACGGAAATAGTAACCTTTTCTACTAGTAGACGGACGATTCCCTTTTTATTATTGGTTATCACCCTGGCCGCATTCGGACCTTTTCTGTGTCCATCCCTCTCAGGTACACACTTCGCGTCTATCCCTCTCAAGACACGGTTTTGCGTCCATCCCTCTCAGGTACGCATACTCCACATCTTCATCAGTATATAAGATACCTTCTCATGTGGTAGTAAATTGGTAGTCTCCCCAGTCCACGAACTACTGGAGTCTACCTCTCCTTGTCCTTGTAAAAATCCCATCATATATCTAGAACTTATATTGTTCCCCAAGCATATTGCTTGTTGATAGGTACACTTTGATTTGTACGTATGTATATGTACTTCCGAGAATTTTTGGAGGAAGTACTAAGGATGTGAGTTGACCGTTGTCAATAGATTTATTAAATAAGGGGGAGTTTCTTTTGAAATTATAATCAAAGTATTTAAAATAAGTCGAGATAATATTCTACGACGATCGGAAATTATTTGAATGATTTTTTAAAAATCAGAAAGTATTTTAAATTAGGCTTTATGATTTTTAAATCATAATAAATCATTAGATAAATAATTATTAATTAAATAATAATTATTAAATAATTAAACCTCGAATGAGTTTACTATAAAAGAATATTTGAAATAATATTCCTCAACTAATTTATGTTTACGTAATTTAAAGTAATCTTTAATATTTAATCGGGTTTGAAATAAATAAGCATTGGAGAATACTTCTTCTATAATAAATAATTAGTTATATAATGTTCATTATTCGAATAATAAAATATAGTTGAGGGAATATGATCTTTGGAAATTGTTTTAATAAAAGTTCGAGGTATTTAATATTTCGTAAGTGGACGTTGAGTCCCATAAAACGTAACTACTCTGGAATTTAATTGTCCTATAAATATCACCGGAATGATTCCCGGGTTTTTATTTTAAAATCCTGACCGACTCTCGGTCTTATAATTATATGTCACGCTTGTGGCAGAGTTAAATATTTTACGATATATATGTATCGTACAACATCGCTACATTATGCGAAAACTCAATTACTTAGTATCATGGCAAGCATGGTATTTATGCAATGATAATAAAACAACCCTTTCACAACACAACAGTAAATGGAGTTGAGTTCGTAAACTTTCCTGGGTATCTCGAGGTGGAGGATGCTCCAGGGTCCGCTCGAAAATCTATAACCATAAACACTATCGTTTCGTTAGGTCCCGTTCTAATTTACGGCGACTCGCACTCATATGCTACTTATTATGCACCCTCACAACTTATTTTAACCTTATTATTTCTTTAAGTACTTATTCGTACTACGGTCGCTTCCTTTTTCGAAGTAGCTTAGGTCCGTTTTCATTTTCATCGTCGGCTCCGCTTATGGATTCTACGGTTTTCTAACCGCGCGGTGTTGGCTCCGATATTTTTATAAATCTGAAAAATCATTATTTTTACTTGAAACTTTTATAGAAGTTAAGGAACTCTATTTAATACTCTCTGTAAAAATTTCATGATTTATGAATATTTCTAAGTTGATCCTTTTTATTTCCAAAGTTCGTAATTCGTAGCAGTTTTTGTCGCATAAATCACTTTTAGTAAAACGGTCATAACGTTTGATCCGTAAATCGGAATCAAGCGATTAAAGCACCTAAACGATCCTTATAACATTGTCTATCATAATCAACTATTATTTTTCAAGAAAATACAGTTTATATCTTCGGGACTTTCTGCATAAACTTAATGTTATGTTTTGTTCCTTTTAGGGGGATTAGGATTACGATCCGAGTTTCGTTTACGCCTTAAATCTTTATACTACCACCAACAATCATCATATCATCATCAAAATGCTAAATCTTCTCAAGAAAATCATGTTCTTGAGGCAACAATCATTAACCTTAAATCTACTTAACTAAACACCAAGTTTACAACAAAACATTCACCAAAACTTGGTTTACAACTATGTTCCAAAAGAGTCTTGAACTTAAACCTTAAATAAAGATGGGTCAAAGATTTATACCTTTATTGAAATCTTGAGATGTGTTCTTGTTTATGGTGAAGTCTTGGGAGTGCTTGGTAAGGTTTTTGGAACCTAAATCAACCATTAAAATCAAGAAACCAAAGAAGAGTTACTATTCACACTATTCACTATCATCTTTCTCGAATTTATTTCCCCCATCAAATCTTGATAAAATGAGCTTAAAAATTATCTTACCTTAGTTTAGAATGTATGAAGCTTGAGAATTAATAGGGGAATTTTGCCATGACTAGAGCTTAAAGTTTTGAATTTGATTTCTCCTTTTTTTTGTTAGGGCCGAATGGGAGGTAATGGGAGAGAGAGAATTTTGTGAGCTTCTTGCTTGCTTTTTGAATACTACTTGTGCTATATGCTTGTATATTCTCTTTTATATAACCTAAACTAGATTTATGTTGACAAATCTTGGAACAAATCTTGCTAGCCTTTCTAGATTACAAGCTAAGCTAGTAGTTTTAGTCTTTAGCTTACTATTCTTTAACCTTAGATGATCATTCCTATAACCTTATCTTACTATTTGATAAAGTAACCATGGTTACTTTTCTACCATGGTTAGTTAGCGTGATACGTTTATTTAATTATTTACGCATTTGTTCAGTCGCTTAATCATTTTCGTAATAATTTTTCATAAACGGTTCACGGCTTAAATCCTTTCGTATTTATTCTTTATGTTTTGAAGTATCATCCTTGGATAAAATTCCGTAGGGTTTTAAATTCGTTATTATATTATGATTCCCGTAATCCTCGATGATTCGTAAATATGGTCGTTTTTCAAAGTTCGTTTTCTTCGAAAATTAATAGCGTTTACATACACTCACTTGGTACGTATAATCATGTTATCAACTTCGAAACTCATTTTATCATGCACACCATAGTGTGGGCTAAAAAGTTTTCCGCGTCTGTCAGGGTTACTATTCATTAAACGTTTTTACAAAGTCTCAAAAATTCAAGTTATTACACAAAGCATCTAATAATTACAATTCACTATCCTATCTTGCATATCAATCTAGTAGTCAACATGACTTAAACATTCCACAATACCTAGTTCACTAAGCCATTTAAGTATGCAGAAGTGTGCTACTAATCTTATTGTAAATAAGCTACTCTTTCAACTGATGTTGAAATGATCATCCGTTGAAAGCTACAAATTCACTTAAATAAAATCTACTTAGTGATTTGTTCAAGTTATCATCAAGTACACAACATATTCCTTATAGGAGTTTTCCCGAGATTCTCGGTAGTAAAAACGTAAAAACGGTTGAAGTTGGACGATTCCCGATTATTCAAAATAACTTATAATTAAGCATAAAAATAATTAATTAAATCAATAAATCATTTATAAAATCATTTAACAAACTATAAATTAATAGAAAATATCAAAATTATCTATACTTTATTTTAGACATATAAAAATTAAAATTCTCAAATTTTATCACATATAAACACCCAAACACATATACCAATTAACAGATAATTCACCAAAAATTCATATAATAATCATATAATATTTATTTATTGACAAAAATAATTACACGTCATATCCGGATATTACATGATTGGCCTCTATTCTGTCTTATCTGGAAATGATGGGCTTTAATTGCTGTTGTACTTCAAACTCACTTTTGGATTTAGCTTCATAAAATGCATCCTTAAGTGCATCCAACTGAGTTTGAGCTTTGTCATGTGTTGAATGAATAGACTTTATCATGAGATTTAAAGCTTTCAAAAGAGCAAGCAAAGAGGGATTCTTAATCTCAGATTCAGCTGTCTGCAAGTGTTTGGAAGCATTATGAAGAGAAACATGATAGGTATAATCCTTCCACTTAGAGTTCCATTGTTCATCTTCATAAGCTTTAGAGACTTCAACAACTCTTGCATTTATCAGCCTTTGCCTCTCCTTTTCAGACATATCTTCAGGAAATGTGATTTCATCTAGATATTCATCAAGATCTAGAGATACATTGATCTTAGAGAAATCAACATCACCTTTAGCATCAGAATCATTTTCTTTACTAGAAGCCTCATCATTAGCCACTGGTTTCTTGAACTTCTGTGCTACTTCATCTTCAGCATCAGAGTTTAAAATTGAATCAGGAATTGGAGTTGTATGGGAATCAGTTGCTTCAGAAACTTCCATAGCATCAGCATTTAACTCAATTCCCGCAAGAATTGTTATTATATGTGTAGGAGCATTATCATTTAACTCCAAAATCTCAGTTCCATTTGAATAAATTGGAGACTCATGAATTTTGGTGAACACTGGAACTGGAGCTTCATGAGTGGATTTTTCTGCAACTTTATCAACAGCAGGAACATGGATTGCAAAAGTATGGGAATGAAAAATATGAATGGACTGCATGAAAGTATCAGTACTTAGACCTTCAGGGAAAATATCAGCACTTGGTGCATCAGAGTTTATCAATGGAACTACAGGCCATGGATCATCAAATGTTTCTTTTATACGCTGATCACCTGTAGGAGAAATAAATGAACAACTTTCTTTTAAAATAATCTCATTATTTCTCACTGCACTCATCTCATGACTTTTAAGAGTCAAAGTTTCTTCACAAGGATATGCTAAATCCCGACTCTCATCTACCTCACCTTTTTCCAGATAAGGATCATGCCTCTATTTATTTCTATTTTTCTCTAAATCTTTTCCCTCAATCTCACATTAAAGGTCCAGAATAGGTTGTCTTACAGTAATAAGAGGCGACTAAGAAGAGATGTTCGTGGTCACATGAATATGGGTACCCTCTTTGGAGGACTAGACATAATCATACCATTAGGATTCAAATTAACAGTAAATGCTGACAAGACACTATCATTATTTAAATTAAATGATGATAAAGAAGATTCAGTATTTATACCTTATGTGATAAAAGGTTCAGCTTCCTGTAGAGGTAGTGCATCCAATAGAGGAACTGAAAGAACTTCAGTTGATTTTAGTGTGGGATGTACTCTTCCTTTCACATCTAGAGCCAAGACAACTGTATCAGGAGTTAATTCTGCACTATCACTTTGAGATAGTGGTTCTTATGTGGCTGGAGATGTTGGAGCTGCTAGATCACTTTGAGATCTAGGTTATTGGGTACTCCTCCTCTCATTGTCAGAATCATCATTCTGTGCTTGGCTTAGATGCACACCAGCTTTTTGTTTAGCAGAATGAAACTCAATAGATTTGCATAGCGCTTTAAACTTAGAGACCTCATCTATAATCTTGGTTGTGGCAACATCATGCCATTCTTAGATAGATTTGCATGTAAGAGGATCAGGATCCACTATGCCTGTTACACCACTTTGAGGTGTAGGTTCTTGTGGGACTGATCCCTTTTTCAGCTGCTTCACCAATTGGAGGTGAAGGTTCTTGTGGGCTTGGCCCATGCTCAATGAATATCCTTATGGATAGATCCCTTTCAGCTTCTGTTTCTTGAGCTGCTCTTTGTGTGATATTAGCCATGATCCTATGCACTTGCTCAGAAGTAGAAAAAATTTCCCTCATCATAGAACAGATTTTACCGGGAGTCAGAAATTGAGATTGGAACAGCTGCAGTATTACCACCCTTATGACTCATAAGTCTTGTTTAAGTGACTGCAGCCTGTTCTTCCTCATTTATTTCCTTCTTAATCTTCAATGTTTGCTTAGCAAAGTAAGATTTGACCAGCTTTTTCTTTGGTCCAAGGCTTGAAGAATCAGCATTTACATTATCGATATTTGATATGCTCTGTGCAGTTGGTAATACAACAGGAGCTTGATCAGAATCAGTTTTTGTTTTCTGAATTTTGAATGACAAGGGAATGTTGTCCTCATCATCAGATTCTGACTCAGCTACCACATGTTTTCTCTTAGAAAATTCTATAGGTTTAAAAGAATGAGAAACTTGTGCTTTAGATCCACGCTGTACTACACCTGTTTTTGAAGTTGGTGCTTTCTAAGAAGCCCTAAGTCCTGATGCTTGAGGAGCATTAGACTTTGCTAGCCTCTAACTTTTTACAATAGGTGCCTTTTGGGAGACACCTGAGGTGGCTTATGTTTGAGATTGTGTTTGAGTGGCAATGCTAGGGTTAGCTACAGGGGGTTCCCATCAGTTATTTCCTGTAGCTTAGCACTTTGTTAGTTTTGCAGACCATAGGTCTCAGCTACTGGAAGTTTAAGGACTGGAAGATCACTTTTATTCCTTATATTTGTTGATAAGATCAGAAAAAGCTCTTTTTGTTAGTTTAAAAACTGATATGATCTCATTATCAGGAATATGGACATTTGGAAAACAGTAAATAAAAATTAGCTGATAAAATATAGCATAATAGACAATATTAGGATCAGTTTTTATCCTATCACCTATGAAACATAATAGGGTTCTACCAAAATTATAGTTTCTAGAATGAATCAAAGAATAACCAATTTGTTATGACATCATTGGTAGAGCATCACTTCAAATGTTTTGGCTTAACAACTGAAACAATATTTGAAGATAAATATTTGTTCAATGAAAATTGTGTTTGGATTGTTTGGGCACAATATGGAGTTTTGGAAATTTCCTTGTTAGAGAAGAGAATTTCAACCTAGGATCACTAAGTGATGCTTCATGTTCTCATGAAAACAGTTGAACTCACAAGAATGAATGATTTAAGTAGAACTAAATCATTCTTTCATGAATCACTAGCAAAATAGAGGGGATTTGAATGTACCTTTAACTAAGATAACATTTTCAAACCCTGATTTCCTTGAAGAGGGATCATTACAAATGTGGATCATCTATCATTGATAAATCAGGAAGTTTAACTTATTATCTCAACATCTAATCATGATGAATATTAAACAATAGTTATGAAGGAATGTTATTTAGTCAAGCTGAACCTCCATTTTGATTGGAGTGAATTTGAATGGCTTCCCCCCAAAAGTACCATTCTCAAAATATATAGCCATTGCAGGTCTACTTGCACATGATATGTGTTGATATTCCCTTAGTCTTCACTGAAAATTAATGAATCCCATAGGATTGAAATGTCATCATTAAGGTCTACCTCAACATGTAGCCTTTAACCAAAATTAAGTCAGGGTTCTGAGTTGGTAAGCATTATGTTACATGAATGAATTGGCTTAGCAACATAGAAGATTTATTGCCAATTTTAGTGCAAGTAGTTCAACAAGTTGAACTTCTTGATTACAAAGAAATTTATGTTTCTATGAAGAGGATTGTTATAGATTATGAGTATTGACAACTTCGTCTAAAAATAGAAGAGGTTTCAAGTGATGTGCTCTCTATTACTCATGTGTATCTCCACTACTAACTCTTTTATTTCATGGATTGAGTTTATGAAATTATGCAGTTTATCTTTTTGGTTCACCATTGTCTTTTGAGAGACAAATAGTGTTTTCACTCAAGGGTCAGTATTTGGTCAATTTTCTAGAGATATTCACTGTTTCACTCAAGTCACATGTTTTATTTTCTGGTTTGTATTTCTTTATAACTTGATCACCTGTGGCTCAAGAAAGATCAAAAGCTAGGTTAATAACTTGTGTGATACCTCTTATTATCCTTCAAGGCCAAGTTACTTGTTTTTGATAACTATAAGGATTATAAAACTGTTATGATATCTTTGAAACAATTGATATTTTGGTTGATAAATCTGTTTTGCAGTTATCCATGTTTGTCACAAAGCTCAATAAAAGATTATCACATTTGTTAACCATGTCAAAGTTTTGTCAAAAAGTTCCACTTAATTAGAGATATTTCATGTCAAAAACAGAAAGATTAATCAATTAAGTTTAACAAGAAAATCTGATAAGATCACTTTTAACTCTGGTTCTAACATGATTAAACTTGTGAATGTTATGAGTTGATGAATCTGTATAGAGCCAGTGGAAACAAAAATATAGTTCATTGAGAAAGAATTAAATTTTCATAAATGACAACATCAAGGTTAATAAAAATCACGAGTTAACAGTTTGATAGCATTAACATTCATTGATCAAAATCAGATAAGCAAAGGATAGTTCAACAATCATGGTAGAAACTGAAATAAACTCATATTATAAATAAATAAAATTGAAATGTGCAAGAAAAGTAATCATTTATTGATAAATAATTTTTTATTACAAGAAGGGATCAAGAGACATGAAATCCTAAACTAAGGGTTTTTCTTCTCAGTCTCAACCCTGCTACAGATTACCAGAAGGGTAAGCCTGATCATCTTTTTGTGCTTGAACAGCTTTTCCTTCTCTTTCATTTCATGCATAGCGAGATACATTTCAAAGAACATGAGATTTATTTTTCGTTCATCGAAGATGGTATTTTAAACATCCACTGGAATGTCCCTGACAAGATATATATTCCATTGATTCTAGATCTGAAGGTTTCATAGCAAAGTCTGAAGGCCATTTGTGTTTTTGAATTTGGTTTTGAGTTAAAGAGAAAATGAGATAGATTTAGTTTAGAGTGAGGTTTTTGAAAATGAGAAGAGAAGTGAGATGCTTGGTTATTTATAAAGATGAGAGAGGGGGGATATGAAGAGACACCCGAATTTTAAAAATAGATAATTAATCATATTTTTAATAGAAAATTGATTAATTATTTTTCTCCAAAATTAGAAAACACAGATAACTGATAAATTATGATAATCCACGTAATTCAAGAATAAGCAGATAAAAACATAGCATGTAAACACATGTATCTAGTCATACACTTCTAAACTCATAATTACAATATTGCAAGATGTGTAAAAATAGAGAAAACTCATTTGAGCAAAAGATTTTAAATCCTGATTAGCCAATCTCCGATAGATTTCTTTGACAAGTCTTCATTACTTTTATTCTATTGGCTTTTTATGTTTTTAACCCTGTAAAATTCTCTCAAACAATCTCCAAACAATTTGTTAGCGAATGATATCGTAAGTCTGAAAAATAATCATTGAATTCTTGACTAGACAATATAATCCATGACATTTATTCAAGAGAAATGATTTTCAGTGAGTTAATCTTGAACAAATAAATCGAGAATCTGCTGATATTTTTGTTGAATAGATTTTTATTAATTTTGAACTGTTCGATATACTAGATTAATATATCATGAACTTTTTGAATATAATATGTAACGACTGGGAAATTTACGTTGTATTATATCATAATCATAATAAAATTATGTGTATTAATATTTCAATGATGTGTGATTATCTGTTAAACCTTAACTGTTACGTGTTACGTGCATTCCGTGCCATTTCTGTATTTTTAAGGTATTTTTCAGATGTTTTATTTTGCATTCATCGCTTTCATTTCAAACGTTTTACGACCCAAACCATGATTTTAAAGCCAGTATTTCAAATAAAATAATGGGCCTTATTTTTCATCATACGGCTTTTACCATCACATTATTCTGAACATCTGGATATTTTATAAAAATTTTCGTTTTACGAAAAGTGACTTTTCCGGGCCCCAATGGGTGTTAAAAACCCTACAAAAATCACATTTTTATTTTTATAAAATTATAGGAATTTTATTTATACCATTTCCTTGTATTTTTGCATTATTCACAATTTTTGGGAAATTTGGCATATATATTGTATATATAAAATATTTATAAATTAAATTTTAATACTCAAAAATTGTAAAAATTAGGGCCCAATATTTTTATTAGATGTATAATTAGCCCCTTAATTTTATTTAGGAGTATTAATTTTACTACTATAAATAGTCTAATTATTAATTAATTATAATTAATAAATCAGTTAAATTCAGAAAAATACAAAAATTCTCTATAATTCGGGTCGGGAAGAATAGGGTCGGGTCGAGAATTCAAGCCGTGATTTTGAGCAGATTACAGCACCAAAACAAGCGATTCAAGTACCCAAATCGAAGATTTCGATCTGTTCTTTCCATTTCTAGCATCAATTTCAGTTTTAATTCGTAGTTTTTGATTTTTGATTTTTAGGGTTTATGTTCGAATTAGGATTTTTTGATTTCAGGGTTATTTTGATGTTTTGATGATTGATATAGCTTGGTTATGTGATTTACAGTTGATTCATGGTGTTTAATTGATAAAACGATACCTAGATAGCCAAGTTCTATTATTAGGGTTTATACCGATTTTTCAAATTATAACTCGATGATTTCTGTGAATCTTTGGTTATTGAAAGGTTAGGGCTTTGATTGTATATGTTCTTAGCTTTAATTTGCACTATAGAACGTTAAGTTTCGTTTACAGAATCGAAAGATGGGTTTTTGGCCGGAGTTGAAGTCGGTGTTTGATCGATTTTGGCCGGAGAAGTTGTTACAGGGATGATTCCGGGATGTTTTGCTTATGATTAGATTGTTGTGTTGATTTGCAATGAAAAGCACCCAAGAACTGTATCAAACGGTGTTGATTTGGGGCTGTAATTGATTCACCGGAATCCGGTGAAGTCGCCGGATTCTGAAAAAATCCGGTTATGTTCTTCATGACCCGGATGGTGACCCGGTTGACCCGCGTGGTTGACCCGGTTTTGATCTGTTTTGTCAGATGGTTGGTTTCTCACAAATGTTTCTGGAATTTTAATTATTTAATTATATTTTATAAAATCAGAAATCAGT